>NW_026057584.1:52256608-52556608 GCF_023721935.1 Panthera uncia | reverse complement strand
TGGATTGAATTATCTAGGATACTTCCTAAAGTTTACATTCTACATTCTGTGCTGTTTATAATCATCAAAGTTATAACACAGAAATAGGAATTTGAGGGTTCTCATAAAATTCTAGTGACCTAAATTATTAGTGACAATGTAAAGCCCTAAAGTTGATTTAGTTAACAAATATTTGTTAATCATCTTCAATTGTCATTGGAAAATAAACACCCTAAAAGAGACATTTCCTTAAATAATCATAAGCATAGGGGGCGCCTGGGTGGCTCAGTCGGTTGAGCGTCTGACCTAGCCTCAGGTCATGATCTTAATGGTTTGTGGGTTTGAGCTCGGAGCCGGGCTCTGTGCTGACAGCTCAGAGGCTGGAGCCTGTTTCAGATTCTGTGTCTCCCTCTCTCTCTGCCCCTCCCCTGTTCATGCTCTGTCTCTGTCTCAAAAGTAAATAAACATTAAAAAAAAAATTAAAGAATCATAACCATAGTTTATATGCAATTTCCTTTTTCTAAAAACACAAACAAAATCAACTTCTTAACATTACATCGGTGAAGAATTCAAATTGGCTAATTAAAAAAAAATTTTTTTACATTTATTTATATTTTGAGAGACATAGAGATACAGAGCACAAGTTGGGGAGGAACAGAGAGAGAGGTAGACACAGAATCCGAAGCAGGCTCCAGGCTCCGAGTTGTCAGCACAGAGCCCGACACGGGGCTCGAACTCACCAAGCGTGAGGTCATGACCTGAGCCAAAGTCAGACATCCAACCAACTGAGCCACCCAGACACCCCCATATTGGCTAATTTTAAAATGCAAAATTCAACTAATATAAAAGAAAAATGGTTACAATATGGTTATGTTTTAATTTCTCACTTTGATGTATACTCAAAATATTGCATGTACTCGAGCATGTGTTTTCTACAAAGAATACAGTGCATAAATAACATTAATAAAAACCTGAATTGACCAAATGTTACATTATTCTACCTTTATTTTGTAAATTGAGCTGAATATTATCACATTACCATGTTTAAAAGTAAAAGGTGGTGTGGCAATTTGGCTGATTATCACCTATCAAGAGATGAATGATGAATATCAATTTTAAAATTTGCATGATACTGTGTATAGTTTCTCTTAATTTGTTCTACCTATGATTTTATGTCCACTAGAGGTATAAATTTCGTTAAATGTCAAAAATGGATTTAGTAGTAATTTAATCATAACAAGTCAGTTTTCCGAATCAAATTAACTCCAACACATTGGAGTATGCACTTTTAAAGAATGGTCATATTGACAAGAACAAAAGCATTTTGTTGCTTCGGGTTCATATACATTGTTAGCATCCGTGAATTTAAACCCACATAAAACATATGGTTAAATAAAAACATAATTTACCAAATAACACAGTGATAGTGAACATATTTATATCAAGGTACTAGAAGTAAATTCTCTAAGAGGATTTTCAGCATTTAAAATTCATTTTCAAATTGAATGAGTTACCATTTTTGCCTGGGGAAATGTACTAAGTCTCTAGGGAAATGTAGACAATCAAGTGTATTTTGTTTGTGCCCAGCATAAAAGATAGAACCGGTATTTTCCAATTAATTTTCTTTATGTAGCTGTGCAGTGAAAATTTTAAGATGAACCTATTATTGCCAGGTGGACTGGGGAGTCCTTGGGCCCCGGGGTCTTGACCCACCCAGACCCAAAGGAGTCTCTGAAGGTTCTTGGTCTTGTCACGGGAATGAATTCAAGGACAGACACGGAGCACAGAGGATGAGTAACAGGAGCTGGGAAGTTTATTAAAGCAAAACGTACATTCTCAAGATCTGAGAGCAGGCAAGCTGCAGAGAGAGAGAGAGCACATGCTGGAGTAAGCACTCAAGGAGCTGCACACCCTCAGGTTGGGTTTCTATTTTTTATTGACAGTTGTCAACTAGGGAGAAGAATATTCATTACTCTCAGGGTGGGGATTTCTTTGAAGCAGAGTTTCCGTACCTTTTCTTCCTTATTTGGTTAGAGGTTTCCTGTCATGGGCCTGTTTGGTTTGCTATGTCTTCTCGTGAAGTGCCCCTGACCTTCCTAAAAGCTGGCTGTGACTTCCTCATTTCTGGCCTCCAGGTATCCTGTTAGAACCTCATTAACAGCCTACTCTAACACTATCCTCACCTTTACAAAACAGAACAGGTATATTTTTCTATAAGTTAATAACAACCAATCTCAAATGGATCCTTAGTACTATTCAGTTCCAATGAACTAGTCACCTTTTCCCATTCTTGTGACAAATATTTTAACTGATTTCCCTTTCCTCAAACATCCAGCCTCTCTCTGCCTCACCTTTCTTTATATATTATCTTAGCAAATAATCTCATCACCTATTTTACTAAGAAAATATTGAGCCACTTGATGGGAATTCCTTCATTTTCAAATATGCAATCTACCTGTATCAGCATCTGTTTTATGGCCTCTCCAGCTTTTGCAGTTAGGAACATTTCCCTCCCGCTACCTAAAGCCAATGCCTCTTTCTGTGCTTAGATCTCTACCACTCCTGCCTTTTCAAAATTCCGCACTATTGGTTTTCCCTTCTGTCTATGGAATGTCAAGCTTTTGGACATTCTCCTATTAAAAAGAAACAACAACAACAACAACAACAACAAAATTAGGCAAAACCCAAACCCTCCCGTGACACCATATTCCCTCCTCACACCCCACCTCCCCACAGCCAATATCTACATTCACACAACACATTTTCCATTTCCTCGGATCCTGCACTCTCCTCAGCCACTCCATTTCAACTCCCTGATCACTCCATCCAAAGAGTCATCTTCAAATTCCCTGATCACCTCTATGTAGGTTAATCCAAAGGGTATACTTTTTGGTCTTCATCTTTATTCAATATTTGATAATTACTTATTGAACACCTGCCATGTTCTAGGAATATTCTAAACACTTGGGACACATCAGAAAACAAAATAAATATCTGCCTTTGTGGAGCTCTTGGACATGTCATGAGCATGACATGAATGCTCTTAACCACTCACTTCTTTTTTTTTAATTTTTAATGTTTATTTTTGAGAGAGAGAGAGAGCAAGGTGAGGGGGAAGGAGGGACACACAATCCAAAGCAGGCTCCAGGCCCTGAACTGTCGGCACAGAGCCTGATGCGGGGCTCAAACTCACGAACCATGAGATCAAGACCTGAGCCAAAGTTGGACGCTTAACTGGCTGAGCCACCCAGGCAACACTTAACCACTCACTTCTTGAAGCACATCCTTCCCTTTGTTTCCTTAAAGTCACAGCCAGGTAGTTTTCCTTCTCCTCTGTTGGCCATTGCTCCTCTGGTTTATCCTAGTGTAACAGGTCAATAAATAACGAAGTTCCTCAAATTTCAATCCTATTCTATGACTCTTCTGTCCCAATACTCTCTTCTCTGAAATGCAGAACCATCTATCCAACTGTCAACTTGACATCTCTCTTGGATTGTTGAAAATACATCATATTCAACAAATCTCAAATTGAACTGATGATATTTCCTCCCAAATCAGTGTTTCCTGCTCAGAAGATGGCACCACTATCTATCTGTTTATAAAATCTTGTTATCTTTCTTTCCAATCTAGTACCAAATTCTGTCAATGATTAAATTGTATTCTTGAATGATTAAATATCAAATATTTAAATAAGATATTTAAATAAAGCTGAAATCATTTAATTATAAATTTATTAATCATATTAAATAACATAAAAATGAAAAACCTGCAATTCTCATATTCACTGTCCATCTAATTACCAACATAAAAAAGTGTATTTTCTTGCACTTTCTGTACATCTAGATCTACATCTATGCAAAATAAGAGTTATTTAACACTACAAAATGTTCCTCAGCCACCATTTGCTACTTTTGCATATGTAATGCTAATTCATGAGTATCTCTAAATCATAAATTAGAACAAAAAGAAAAACAAAAAATAGATGCTGTGCACTACTGGGAAATGATACTTCATTATGCAAGAATGTACTGTATTCTTGCTATCTGAGAGGAAGGATTTGACAAGTTAATTAATTTGACTTTTCTTTTACCTAAGCATTTCGATGGCTCAAATTCTCGCCATGTTTCCTAATCATTTCCATCTCCAGTGTAAGGAGCAGCACAACTCACAGACCCTAATGATATGAAAGAAATCTATGCTTTCAGGAATATAGGGCAAGATATGTGGAGGAGCATTGCCTGGTTCCTGACTGGGGTCAGATCATCAGACCTGAGATTTATGATTTTAGATGGTACACAATGCAAGCTCTTGAGTGACAGGGGCCTGATAGTTTAATGTGTGTGTGTGTGTGTGTGTGTGTGTGTGTGTGTGTGTGTGTAGCTGATGTAAAGGGCTTTCTCAAGTAGCAGTCCAGGGCAAGGGCCTCCTTCTTTGTGTCTAAGCATAGTAAGGCCAGGGAGTGAGTGTGAAATCTTCCCTTAGAAGAATGTAGTTAAGACTAATATGTGAAGACTAACCATGCAAAGAGGTGGGTGGGTGGAGAAGAACCACCTAAACAGAGGGAACACCAAATGCTCTGTGGCAGGAGAGCTCATAGTTTGTTCCAAGACCTGAAAGAAGGCCAGTGAGTGGGTGCACAGAGAAAGAGAAGCATAGTGAGAGGTGGGCAGGACCAGTCTTAAATGTCCAGAGGTAGCTACTGATAACAAAGGTGCTAGTAGTCATATCAGATTTTCTAGCATTTATAAAGCAGAACTGAACAAATCTCCAAGTTCTTAGACACGTGAAAAAAGGAGGGTAAGTTCTCAAAATAGAGACACTAGGATTTCCTTCTAATAATGTGGTGGAGCTTAGAGTGATTAATTTGAAAAAAACTTAAGGAGAGATGGCCATTATTGTGTCCTGAGCTAGGGATATGGTTTATGTAAGTCCAGAAATTTATTCTAAAGAGATTCCTGATAAATCCAAAAAGTTCTCATATATGAATATTTAGCACAGTATTGTTTATAATGATGATAAACCTGGAAACAACCCAAATATCAACTAGTAGGACTTAGATTATTTGAGCCTCCCTAAAGCAAATGAGTGAGCACTGGGCTTTCTTATCAACTTGCCCAGGTATGGAACAGAACGGGAAGGGAGAATGGTGGAGCTTGAAAACTGTCAGCAGTGAAACATCAAAAATGAAGTCAGACTCTTTACTACAAATGGAATGTTTAAAAATTACTAGAACTATACATATACTAACATGGATAAATCTAAAAAAACAAGGGTGAACAACAACAACAAAAGAAGATTTGAAGAATCTTTGAAGAATTTGTTTGAAGAATGATAAATGTGGCATTTCTAGCAAAAATACATATTTCAAACACGTTAAAAATAACACTGCATATTGTTTATGAAGATATGTATGTACAGTAAAAACATGGAAATATATGTGGGGATGACAGACTTTGGGAATGAAGAGAAGGGAATGAGATTAAGGGTGGTTAGGTTACAAAGGGGTCTTGCAATATATCAATAAAGATTTACTTAAAGAATATTGTATCAAAATGTTATAAATGTTAGTTTGATAAGGCTGAGTAATGGGTAGGAGTGTTCATTATATTATTCTTCTCTATATGTTTGAAATATTTTATTTAAAAAATTAAGAAAGAGGGGCACCTGGGTAGCTCAGTCGGTCAAGTGTCCAACTCTTGATTTAGGCTCAGGTCATGATCTCATGGTTTGTGAGATCAATCCCCATGTTGGGGTCTGAGCTGACAGTGCAGAGCCTGCTTAGGATTCTCTCTCTCCCTCTCTCTCTGCTCCTCCCCTGTTCACTCTCTCTCTCTGTCTCTCTCTCAAAATAAATAATAAACATTAAAATAATAAGAATAAGAAATTAAGAAAGTAGTATTTTACACTAATGAGAATGGAAGACTTTTATAATGCAAATTGTGGAGGCTCAATCTAGCTTCCATGCCCAAATGGAACTATAAAAGGGAGTTGGTTTGCTCACTGCTACACGGTCTTGCCACGGAGCCCGTCCTACTGGTGGACTGCTGTGGTGATGTCTTGACAGCACAAGAACTTGCACATACCCCTCCCACCAGGAACCAGTTCATCCCTTTGTATCAGTGTTCTGGTTTCTACATTGTACATTTTAGCTTGCATTTTGTTTAGTTCTTGATATACAACCACTGTCATGGGCACCAAATGGCTTCAGGAACACTAAGCAGGGAATTCTGGTACCCTCCACCTCACGGACCTAAAACCATCGTCCTCTGTCTTCCCTTGCAATCCACCTAGGGCAAATTTCCTTTTAAACCCTGAAAACACTGAGGCTGTAATGATACTCCCTGTAATTCCTCCTAAAGTAAGTGACCTTCAGTAATTCTGGAAGTCCTCCCATCACCCCTCTGAGTGTATTTCCAATGTATCTAAGGAGATTTGCTTTCTTAGGCAAAGTCCTCAATAAATTTCAGGATTTCTAGACCTGCCCTTTTAGGAAAGGATATGACAGCTATTTGCATTTATTCTAAGGTGTCTCTCTTGCTGCAGAGGAGAAAAGAATACACATTTAATTACTAGCAGAGCATTATAAAAATGATTTGAGGGGCTCCTGGGTGGCTCAGTCAGTTGAGTGTCTGATTTCCACTCAGGTCATGATCTCACAGCTTGTGAGTTCGAGCCCCGTGTCGGGCTCTGTGCTGACAGCTCGGAGCCTGGAGCCTGCTTTGGATTCTGTGTCTCCCTCTGTCTCTGCCACTAATCCACTCGCATTCTGTCTCTGTCTCTCTCAAAAATAAATAAACATTAAAAAAAATTTTTAAATGATTTGAACAATCATTAAAATAAGATTCTATATCTGTTTTTAGATAAAATACATTTCATTTAACTTAAGTTTTTCATTAGCCTCGCAGGTGCTCTTATCAAAAGTACACATGTGCATGTACTACTTTGCTTTAAATCTTTCTCAATCCCTCACGCATGGCAAAGCTGCAAGTTCTGCCTGGCGTGACCAGTGATGGGAGTTCCTTTTTCCAAAAATGCTGCAATTCCAAAATCAAGAATGTGTGTGCTACTGAGACTTGAGCAGGAAGCCCAAGAATATGGTAATATCATGTATCTCCAAGTGAGATTCTAGGGGAAAAAAATAGAATCTAAGATGAAAATCCAAGAAGGGAGAAGGGTGCAGGAAGCAAGGGCTGGAAGCAGGAGCTGTGGAGAAAGCAGAAAGAGGATTTGGAGGAGCGTCCAGGGATGCATCTGCCGCTTCGGTTTTCAGTCCATCGCATGTGCATAGCAGTGGCCTCATCCATCATGGTCAGGCTGAATCGTGAAGTTATAACTGCCTCTCTTCCCTGGAAAATAAAACAGGGACACTCTGAATATCTCAGAATCTGAAGATTAAGACACACCAACTCTCAAGGTGGTCTTTCCATCTTCTTCCCAGTGTTAAACTAAACTGGGGGAAGACACCTGTGAATATATTCTGAAAACCTAGATAGGCATGTCGGGACAATTAGGGCAACCATGTGACTACCACAGCAGAATGTTATCGGTGTGTTTGTGTATGATGATCCTCCCTTATCAGATTAGTAACTGTGTCACTTTCTGAGCAGAAAGAGGATTTACAACCCAGAGTCTCCTGTGAGCAGCTTTTATATGTGAGGCCAGATGCTGACAGAGAAAAATATGCACAGGGACAGACAAAAAGAAGATTTAAAAAAATTTTTTTATTTGTTTTCTGCCTTCCAGTGGTAAAGATTTTTTTTCTTTTTGCAGAATTCTTTTCTCTCTAAATTTCAGAAATCTTTACACCACCACCCTGTCTTACGCTTTATAATGAGTGGGTTGCCTCTTTCACATGGATCATTCCATGACACTTTTCTATTCAGGTCTATGATCTTTGTCAGTAAGTTTTGAGATTGTCAGTGTGTCCAGTATCTCTGTGTGTCTTTTGGAGATCTCAGGCCTCTGTCTCCTTCTGCTTGGGCTGCGGCATTTCTGGATCATTTATCCCAGTTGTGTTACACTGTTGACTGGCTGCCGGCAGGGAACTCAGCTGCCTGGTGGCTAATGCTCTGACTACCAGTCTAATGCAGCTGGTGACCTCTGTCCTTCCCTCTCGTCACACTCTCTCCACGACAAGACTGTTAGGTTCTTCTTTTCATCTCTTCTTCCTCCTCCGGTCCATCTCTACACAGGATCTGCAACTGACACCTGAAAGAGCTTCTATCTCAATTCATCAATCCAAACATATAAATTCCTTCCTTTGGTACATTTCCACATCGTTTTGTGTTAATGGTGTGCCCCAGTACATAGACACCTCGCTTCCAAAGCAATTTATTCCTGTGTCTGTTTAAACATACTATTAATCTTCATCTTAATCGACTCATGTGGCACAAAAATAAGCTTTCATGCCAAAGTGTAGCAGACCCAAACAAGTCTATTGACCAAAAAGAAGAAAAAAACACAAAAAACATGACATGTGTCACCGTGTGTTCTAAGCTATTTCTTCTCCCCCCACCCTCATTTTGGCAATATATGTAGACCTAACCTGACATTCTGTTTAATACATGTTCACTGGAGAGTGCAATGTTACAAAGGACAGGTGATGTTGGCTCTAATCACACAACCCTCAGGAGATAGACTGGTCAGAGCAGAACAGAATGAGAGAGGGGCAAGAAACATTTGACAGTTTGCAATGATCATTTTCTATAGTATCATTTTATTCTCTCCCTTCTTTTTTCAATTTCCATGTGGTACCTTTTTGTAAAGGGTCTTTGTCCTCCCTATCATCCCTATAAACAGCACGTCTGCTGTAGCATGGAACATGAATACCGTAGTTTGACTTCACTTAAGAGTTCTGAAGGCTGGGAAGTCCAAGATCAAGATTTGGTGTCTGGGGAGGATCTACTTCTTGGCTCAGAGATGGCTGTTGTCTCGCAGTGTCCTCACATGGCAAAAGGAACAGAGTTCCCTAGGGTCTCTTTTATAAGAGCACTAATCCCATTCACAAGGGCTCCATCCTTATGACCTAATCATCTCCAGAGGCCTCATCTCCAAATACCACCACATTGGGCATTAGGATTTCAACGTATAAATTTTGGGAGACATGTTCAATCTATTACGAGCCCACTCATCTTCCCATTCCCCTTCCCTCACATAAGCCATTGTTTGGCTCGAAGTCAGTTGCCTTCAGGAAGGACTGTGCCGGCAGGGATCAGACATACGTGGAGTTCCCTAGGCTAAGCCCAGAGAAGGAAACAATTTAAGGATAAGAAAGAAAAGTCACTGTCAGAAGTACAGTAAAAGAGGAGTGCCTGGGTGGCTCAGTTGGTTAAGGGTCTAACTTTGGCTCAGGTCATGATCTCACAGTTCATGAGTTCAAGCTCCCCACCCCCCCCATTGGCTCTGTGCTGACAGCTTGAGCCTGGAGACTGATTCAGATTCTGTGTCTCCCTCTCTCTCTGCCCCTCCCCTGCTCATGCTCTGTCTCTCTCTCAAAAATAAATAAATGTTAAGAAAAAAATTTTTAATTAAAAAAAAATAGAAGTAAAAGAGCAAGTTTCCTCCCCCTTGAGTGAATGAATGAATAAACAAATGAATAAATCCATCCATCCATTCATCCATCCATCAATCTATCCATCCACTTTTAAAGAAGGTAAGAAGATCCTGAGGCAAACTTCCTCCCAGTTTGAATAAATTTGAAAGTAAAGATAAGTCTCTTTCAGCTTTGGTACAGGAAATATATGTGAAAGTTTTACAGAACGCAGTAAGGTTAGTAGTAGAAGTAATAATAATATTTGTGAGAAATTCTCTGTATGCCTTTTACTTTGTCTATATCTCTTCTATACTGAGAATATGAACAAAAATCAGACTAACCATAGTTTCCATACTCAAAGTATTTATTTTTCTTTAATTGTAATCTTATAACATGAAGTAAGATCATCATGAACACTATCGATGTATGTTCTGAACTCTTCAAGCCATAGGCATTATAATTAATTCGGTACCATTGATTTCAAAAGTCTTTACACTTAAGGCAACAAATCACTAGTTTTCAGGATGGCAACATTCCCTTTTTTCATTATACCCAATTTTCCCATGAGTATCACTCATTTATATCAGTTTTCCCAGGGAACAACTCTGAATGTCCCAACACACATCTGACTAAAAATGGGGTGCATTTGACTCCTTCACTTCTAATTAAACTCAAATATTCCCAGATTGAGATATAGGCAGAAACCATTAAGCATTTAACAGAAATAGTTGTTTCTTCATTTATTTTAGATACCTCCTTTATGAATATCCTACAAGACTCACCCTTTTATGTCAGAAAGCACAGGATATATCAAGCTGCTTCCCTTTTTGAGGTTAAAATATCTACACCCAGCTGAACTTATACAGCTTCTGATACACACCCTCACCTACCAGCATAAGGCCTGACTTCCACCTCTGCAACAAACAACAAGTAATTAATTACACACAGCTTACAGAGGGCCCTTTCCTTTCTTATAATCTATTTCCAAAGCTTTGTTATACTTGGTTCTTCTCCCTACTACTGGAACATCCTTGTTCAAGACCCCAATCGGAGAATACCTGATCGATTAAGTCTGGGGATACAGCAGCTCTATTTCCAAACACCTACATATCTAGGCTTCTATTCACTTATCTGTTGAATTATCATACATTTTAATTTGGGGGGCCTTGTTCTTTCCCAGTGATACAGGGATAGTATTTTACAAGTATTAAGCTAATGCATTTTTATTTCTCCTGTATAGCATGTTCCTTTGTTGCCTTTTGCCTCTGTCACTGAGCCATGATGTGAACTTCTCCAGGGAGGGTATCAGCAAGTATCCACAGAACAAAGCTGTTACTGTCAAAGGTAGCAAGACAATAGTCTTGAAAAAAGCATAGCTTTGTGGGATTGGAAAATTGATTTCTAAATTTCAGGGTTCTTCCTCTTGTATAACAAATGCTGGACCTAGAGGACTTGGTTATTGAGTTTTATCTAAGCAAAGGCCCAGCCATATAAGAAGAGGAAGAGGAAAGCCTCTCCTTTTTTCTTTAATGCTGGTTAAAGATGATGGCAGCAGGAAGCACCCTTGCTTTCACCCCTCTTTTTAAATGCAATAACCTCGGGGCGCCTGGGTTGCTCAGTCAGTTAAGCATCTGACAGGTCATGATCTCACGGTTCGGCTTGTAAGTTTGAGCCCTGTGCAGGGCTCTGTGCTGACAGCTCAGGGCCTGGAGCCTGCTTTGGATTTTGTGTCTCCCTCCCTCTCTTGGCCCTCCCTTGCTTGCACTCTGTCTCTCTCTCTCTCAAAAATAAGTAAACACTAAAAAAATTAATGAAAATAATGCAATCATATATACATTTTGTATAAAAAGCTAAAAAAAAATCTACTCCCCCTTTTTTTCCCTTCCCATGCTACCTTAGAGGAAGGGGACTTGGCTAGTGGGATACTTCATTGTTTTAACAAAGAAACTCTACCAATGACTTCTTACCATTTAAGGGACAACACAACAATGGCAGCAGATAAGTCAATAGCAAGATTGAGACGGCACCTTTGACTGCCTGTTGAGTATGGCCAACAAAGAATTCAAAAGTGCTAGTAATGGGCTGCGAAAGTGCTGAGTTCAACAGATTGCACAGGAACTATGTGCACTGGCCCACCTAATGCCCCGCTGAAAGTTGGGCTTGCACCATGGTAATCCACTTTGTCCACAAGTATCAGAATTTAGAGACACAGCCTTCACCTCAAAGTATCATTGACCCCTCAGCAGAGTATGTATCCATCCAGCCGTGCACACATGCTAATCCTCTAGACTCCCAGTGAAAGGGTAGGATGCCCTGCATTCCGATAGAAAGGCAGATTGTGGGGTCTTCATCCTACACGTGGTTTCAGATGGCTTTGAAGAACCAAGAGCTGGTCTGACAAATTCAGCTTTTTACCTTGTCTTAACTCACAAAGGAATGCTGGTTGAGGACCTCATAACCCATTGAGACTAACCTCGTCAACCTGCACAATAAAAATATGTCAAAAGGCCTGGTATTGTCAATTATATTCACTGGCCTTGCTCCCCAACTAGAAGCCCATAAACTAGCCCACCTCTGCAAAACTTATTTTTATTCTCTACATTGACTATACCCCATTTGCCACTTCTGTATTTCTTCTTTTTTTTTAAGTTTATTTATTTATTTTGAGAGAGACAGAGACAGCACAAGCAGGGGAGGGGCAGAGAGAGAGGGAGAGAGGGAGATTCCCAAGCAGGCTCACCGCTGCCAGCGCAGAGCCCAACATGGGGCTCAAACTCAGGGAACTGTGAGATCATGACCTGAGCTGAAATCAGGAGTCGGACATTTAACCAACTCAGCTACCCAGCAGCTCAACCCCTTCTGTATTACTGATCCCATATAAATACACCCTTTGACAGATGATTCTAGAAGGGGGGCAGAAAGGCAAAATTTATGATTTAGAAATAACTATACAATCGACCTGAGACCTCAGGCATAGGTTCCTGCTAAACACCTTTAATTCCTTTGAGAACCAGAAAGCCTGCTCAGCATGTTCCTCTCCATACCTCCCCCACCCTTGCTTTTACATATGACTTAATCTTCAAGATTCAAGACAACTGTCATCTCCTCTAGGAATTCTTGTCCAATAGCCTATACCAAGGATGAGTTAGTTTGCCAACCCGTCTTCACTCTATGCCTGTTTCTATAATATCAGTTCATTATACTATAATTGTCTTCAAACTTGTCTGTCTTCCTTCATGATTTAAAGAGAATGGGTCTTTTATCTCTATATCCCTCTCTATATATTAGCAGAGTGTCTTGATATTATTATGAAACCTCAATACATAATGTTACATGACTAAGTGAATGATTCAGTGAACCAACAAATGAATGTGCAACAATTCTGTCTATCCAAACATTGGGAATTCAAAATGTTATGTAAATTTGGAAGAAGTTTTTATTTAAAGTATGAAAGGATGTGATCATGCAAAGGACTCCCCTATGCACATTATTTTGCTTGAACAGAGTTTTAAGTAAAGTTGGAGATTAAAAAAAAGGAGAAGAACGAAAGAAAGTAACCATGAATGAGCTCCAGATACACATTAGTAATACAAAATATGTGAACTAAGACTGTGTGTATCTTATTGGAACAAATCAGGAGAGGTAATTTAATGGTCTGGTGAGTTGTATGTCATCTTCCCCTGGTGAGGTCTCCTTTGTGGTGTCATTTCATTACCTTTACCTGTTCCCTCTTTAATCAATTGTCACAGAGCTCCAGGGCTCTGTGGAGTGAATATAAAGCTATCAAACTAATTCTGGGGTCTGATCCTATCCAAGTAGACCCCTTCTTAACACTGCTGTTAAGTCCCAAAGCAACAAGGCTTTGAAAATGAGGATTTGGAGATGAGAGGGGAAGGTTAGAGTTACTACTTCAAAGATTATACAGAGAAAGGTCTTCCTATAAAGTCAGTGGGTTATCTTGGTAGCAGTTTCATTATAAATGAAGCATTGCTTTAAGTTGTTTCTTGGGATGTAAGGGCATGATGCTTGAAAGAACACCTAGTGGAAATCTTTCTGTTATGAACTATATACTACTATATTGATACATGACCAGAGGTGAGTAATTCCTATTTTAAGGTGTCCTAAAAAAGTATTTTCAATTTTAATGTATATCACTTAAATTTTAAGTTGCTTCTGTTTAAAATGTCAGTATAGCCATAACTGTATCCCCTCTTCACACAGAATACATTTGACATCTATTTATTTTCTTTCTCTGCTCACTAGAATTCCAGCTCTATGATATTTTGTTCAGTGCCTATGAATAGTCATTTCTCAGTAAAGAGTTGTTGAATGAGTGATACTTTTTTAATAACACATTTTAACCTCATCTTTCTTATTATTTCACTTTCTACCTCTCATCCCTCTACCTTCCTTATGTTACTTTCTTTATGTTTAGTTTTCAGCCATCTACTAACTTGCATATTTTTTAGTCATGCCAACAAGAAACACTTCTAAGCATGATTTTTTTTTTACTTAATACCAAAAAAATCTAAACACTTCTGTGTGTTGTGAGTATTCAGTGTCAAACAACCAATCCATTTAATGGAAAGTGAATTGGTTATGTGGCATATAACAAGCACATATGTGCTCCCAGCATAAGCACACATATGAATACATGCCTACTCCCTTCCAATTATTTGATTTTTTTCTTATACTTTTTTTTTTTTAACAAACTGTGTTGATACTGTGTACATACTGATTCACCTTATCAGCATTGGGAATTTTGTTTCCTATCAAAGGAAATAATTGGATCTCCTTAGCCTTATCCAGCAAAAGTCTTCTTTCAATAAGATATTTACATCAGAATTTTAATATGCAGTACTTTAGAAATGATGGCTTCTTGAACTCTTACCATTACCTAAATTCAAACAATACAGCAAGGTAGGTACTAGGCCTTGAGGACATACTAGGTCCCTAGGCACTTGAGACTTACAGCGCTCGGAGAGTTTGACAGGGTATTTAAGCAGTTGGCACAAGCAGACAGGAGAACTGCTTAACTTGCAGAGTATCTAATGGAAAGTTGAAGTCTGCTGAATTAGATATCAGAAATCCAGAGAGCCAGGAATCCTATTTCAGTTCTGGTTCACACCGTGTCAAGCTGCATAGCCCCAGGCAACTTGGCACTTCTCTTCACCAAGAGCAAAAACGATGCCCACTGATTTCAGATGTGTGGTGAGAAATAGTGATTGGGATGTATCTTGAGATCTAGACATGTCTAACATTTTCCTGCAAAATATCTTCTCATGTATTTATCAATCTTAGACTTCCAGTCAGAAATCTTTAGATTTAAAAATTATTTTTTTTTATAGTTTCCTTTTCCTCTCCTGCATTGATTGCTTCCTTTGGTTACTATAATTTACAATGAAACTATTTTCCCATTTCTTCCCAAAACCCTTTATGTATTGATAGACCTGTTAGCTTTTTTTATCCTTTCCTTTTTTTTTTTTTTCCGGCCTGTCAGGAAAATTCCCGAAATTCACAATTTCATTAGAATGTCAGCATATCTTAATCCCAGGTCACACCACTTAGTGTCATCTTCCCAAAAGGCCTTAAAATATTTCTAAGTTGACATGGGGTGGGGGAGTGCTTATCAGTGGATAAGTGTTTTACACTGAATATGAAGAGATACTCAGAAAGGAAGAGATCCATCAGCTGTCCCACCCTGAAGTGTCCTTTGGGACTGGAGCTGTGCCAGGGTCATCTCTGGATACTACTGAACACCTAGCATAGAGTTCTGTACTAGGAGGGACTTAAAATGTTTGAATTTGGGACTCCTGGGTGGCTCAGTCAGCTAAGCAGTCCACTCTTGATTTCGGCTTAGGTCATGATCTTCCGGGTCGTGAATCTGAGCCTCACGTGGGGCTCTGGGCTGACAGCACAGAGCCTGCTTGAGACTCCCTCTTTCTCTATTTCTGGCCCTCTCTTGGCCACTCTCTCTCTCTTTAGCTCTCTCTCAAAATAAATAAACATTAAAAAAAATTGATTAGGGCACCTGGGTGTCTCAGTCAGTTAAGCGTCTGACCAGCTTAGGTCATGATCTCAAGGTTGGTGGGTTCTGGCCCCTCGTTGGGCTCTGTTCCAACAGCTCAGAGCCTGGGGCCTGCTTCAGATTCTGTGTCTCCTCTCTCTGCCCCTCCCCCACTTGCACTCTGTCTCTCTCTGTCTCTCAACAATAAATAAATGTTAAAAAAAATTTAATAATTTAATTAATTAAATAAAATGTTTGGATTCACTTGATTTAAATAAATGCATGTAAAATGCTTTTTCTTTGATGATCTAGTAAGATTTTTCAAATATGGTCTTGAGACTTTTGAAAATTCTAGTACAGATTATAGAAGTGAACCTGTTTATGTGCATCTAGTGTAGAAGATAATTTTACCCTGGAACTGATTTATAGCTCTTTTTTGCCTCTTAAATGGTTAGATTATCTAGTCCTTTGGAAAGTCTAGATTCTGCTCTTTAGTTATTGTTTTAGAAATAAGACTATCCTGTTTCATGATTTTGTCAGAGAAAACAAGTAGGTCTTCTATATATGGACTCAGTAAAATGACCACTTTACACTAGAGGGAGGTAATGCAGACTTAGGAATTAAAAGACAAAGATTGGAATTACAGTTAGCAGAAATACAGCACATTTTATACAAAGTTGAATTTAGATTAAGTTCAGTCCAAGAAATTACTGTTGGAGAATCGTATGGACATATTAATTTTGCTCTAAATCAATCACTCATCCATGGACATAAAACTTTATTGCACTCTAGCCACATCTATAATCTACTCAAAATTACAATATATATAGTCCAGTTTACCAAAATGTTTTTCTCCAAATTAGTTGTGCTGATATATTAGAATCGGTTAGTTATTCGTCTTTGTTCTAGACATAAATGAAATTTTTAAAATATTTTTTTAAACATCTGTGTAAAAAAGAGTTGGTATATCTACCTTATGGATGATTAACATAATCAGCTTTTTAAAAACTGTTAATAGGTAGGATTAGTAAAACCATCTTAAATCTTCCCCCACATCCCCCAGGTACATGAAATTTGACGAAGTATCCCAGACTCTATAATCTGGACAATGCTGCCTGTCAAGGATGTGTCTGGAATACCCGGTTAGAATCCATTAAATTGTACCTTTCAAGGCTCATTTATGTGCATTCACACCTTTCCCTCCCTAGCTTGTAACCAAGTAGAATTCCCCCTCTCCCTGTTCTTTCTTTACCCCAAATTTAGCTATACCAAACTACTTCCAGTCCACAGACATGCTAACCTCTTTCCCAACAGTGAACATTCACATGGTTTGCTATTTACTTAGAATGCTCTCTATACTTTCTTCACAGTTGAGTCCCATGGGTATTTCAAGGGCATTGGGCATAAACCCCTTGAAGAACCCTTCCCTGACTTACCTAGTGTGGATTATTGGTGTCTTTCTTATCCCAATGCTCAACACTTAATACCCTGCATTGTGAAGATTTATTTTCTTGTCTCCTTAAGAGCAGGGACTATGTCATTTATCTTGCCTTCCATGGAACATAGTGATTAATCAGTAAATGTTTACTGAATGTCTCTCTGAATAAATGGATACCTTTTTATTTTAAGGCTGCCCTTGACATCCATTTTATCCAGAATTGATATTATCAACATGAATGGTATAAACAGTGAGGGTTACTCCCACCTTTTCACAGGCAGGGCAGTCACTAGGAACATGGACAAATGATTATGGGTTCCTGTCCATTGTTCATTTAATGTTAGCCACTTTCTTCATGTGATCATGACAATGCTTATTTCACAAACAAGTACTGAGTCTCTGTGATTAGCCTGGCACTGAGAAAACAAATATAAAGACGTCTTTGTTCTGATGGAGTTTAGAGCTGAGTTGAGATGAGCATGAAAACAAATAATCCGTGTTCCAATGGAAGTATGTTCATGAGAATGTGTAATGGAAGAACAGAAGAGGGAGTATTATTTTCTACCTTAGAGAGATCAGGAGAAACTTTACCCAGAAGGTAACATTCAAACTGGGTTCTCCAAGCAGAGAGAAGTGCTATTTCCAAATAAAGACAGCAGCATGTGCAAAGGCATGAAAGAGTGAAATTGCTATAGTGCTCATGGCTTGACTAAGATTCAACCAATTTTTTTCCGCTCAGGCACATACCTTATAAAGTTGGAATAATAATTTCCTTCTTAAAACAGTGCTCTTCCATGTGGCTGTTAGTAAAGAGTAAATTGGATTTAGTGACGATTTGATATTGTAATATCATGGCTTGGAAATCTGCCTCCACTGCACTCAAAGGCAAGATCTCTTTGTGGTGAGGGTGTATTTCTCCCAAGGCGTGAGTGAGAAGGCAGCATGGTAGGTAGCAGCGGCTAGGTCTTGGGTCCTCCACACCCATCCCCACCAATTCCATGCCAAAACTTGAAATGGCATGAGGTCCATAGCAGGGATTTAGTAGATCTTTCTGACTGTACTAGTAGGTACTTTCTGACTGTAACTGCTAAACGAAGTTGACTGCTTTTAGACATTAAGGAAGTGGCAAGAATAAAACAAGTTACGTTGACACGGTGAGAAATTAACTAAGATTGCAATTGCACATTCTGAAAATAAATAATTTTCAGAACCAGGCATGATATATCTGTGGATCATCAGTCCCCACCAAACACCCATAACATCATGGGTACTACATAAATTTTTGTTAAATGAACATATCAGTGAGTGCTGCGGTGGAGAGATTATGAAGGTGAAATTAGTTCAAGATAAAGTTTTTACTTAATAAGTAACTCAGTTATAGCTTGAAAACAGTAGAGAAACAGAGAGAAGAAGTACAAAAGTGATTTAATGGCATCACAAAACTACTTTGTTATTTGTCCTGCAGTGATCAAATACCTCACAGGCATCATTGAACTCCTTTGGGTAAGAGAGAGTACCATATGTGAGCTTTCCCCCCACTGGAAAAAAGCGTGCCCAAGAGCACGTAATTAAGGGACTCCAGTATGCCATCTGCATTTTCTTTCTAGGTTTCTGAGATAACCATGACAAATTTTATAGACAAAACCTGATTCCATGATCGCCTCCAGTTACGTGATAATCCTGAGCATCACCATGACAAAACATACTCATTTTGTTTCCCTTCTCCCTAAGTTTTTACTTTCCTTATTCTTAGGCCAGAGTTGCTCTGGCCAATCACACTAATGCCGTATAAATCAGGTAAGGCAGGAGCCACCCTATTGTCTTGGATTTATAAATATGAAGATTTTCCTCTTGGTTTATAAATTGCACAGGTTGTGTTTGGGAAAGTGGCTGTCAGAGATTAAATTTGAAACATCACATTGTTTCTGGCTGTAGACCCATCAATTAATGTGGTGGCAGGTTGCATGCTGATAGGCTGCCAAAAATGGTCTATGCTGCTTTTGGTGGAAGAAGAACAATGAGAGGAGGTATTAGGTGATTGAGGACAAAATGTTCTTCGTGATTTGTTGGTCCTGAATTCTTCCACATGTTCCTTTTGGATAGAAAAACGCAGGGATGCAAATTTGTACAAAAGACAAATCTGGGTACTGGAGAGAGCACAAACGATATACTCCTATTTCTAAATATTTTAGCTGGGAATTATTCAGTCATACCATATATAGCTATAAAAGTCATGGAATATCAGAAGGATATACTTGTTGTTGTTGTTGTTGTTGTTGTTGTTGTTGTTGTTGTAAGGATCTGGCCATGTCACCTGAGAATTGGTTCATTCCTTCTGACATTTCAGCTTTTTATGTTTGTGATTGCCCCTACCAAATATTTTCTGTCATGATCTTTTGCTGTCCACTTATTCAAATACTGTCCAATTACTCATACACTATGGATTTCTCATTGTCTGTCCTAAATCTATGAAGCTCTCCCTCCTTATTCCAGTTTACGCTGATTAGTTTCTTCTTTTAGCAGCTATTATATTTCATGCTTATAATACATAGTATTTAATTTGTGGTATATTCTTAATTGGTATATGTGTTTTAAAGTCATGTTTTATAATTGAGAAACTGCATAATCCAAGTTTCATATCTTCCATGTATCTAATAAGGTTGTGTTAACTTCTAGGCATTGGGTTTAATAAAATGAATCTTTAGAGATCAATAAGAACAGTATCTCATATTTGTAAAATTCCTTCTATATTTCAAAACATTTTCATATATATTGTTCCATTGATTCTGAAAGCAATCTTGTGATTGATGTTTGCAAACCCGATAATTTAATTTCTGTCTATAAAATACACACAGAAGCTAACAGTCATCAGGTAGATTGACAAAAGTTCCAGGATTTGTATTTGGCACAGCCTGGGCTAAATGATGGAACTTGTGGCACATGATATCCAGGAAGAAGTATATTTAGCCCCAATCTGTAGTGTGGCTTATTGGACTAATGTTAGAATGATGCCATTAAACTTGCTTTGGGGACGTTTAAAAAGACATTTTGTGGGGGCACCTGGGTGGCTCAGTCAGTTAAGCGTCCGACTTCGGCTCAGGTTATGATCTCACGGTTCATGAGTTTGAACCCCGCATCAGGCTCTGTGCTGACAGTTCAGAGCCTGGATCCTGCTTTGGATTCTGTGTCTCCCTCTCTCTCTGCCCTTCCCCTGCTCATGCTCTGTCTCTGTCTCAAAAATAAAAACATTAAAAAAAATTTTTAAAGACATTTTGTAACAATGAAAAATGGGTGATAGAGTTTTATGTAGCTCTAAGAAGGAAATGCTTCTAGAAGTCCTTGCAAAATCCAGCCAACTAGGAGAAACTTAAAAGCTAATTTGAACATAGTCCCAATTTGCCACATTATTATTTTTCCCTCAGAAATTAAGGAACGAACTCTATGTAATTGCCAGGTCAAAATAGCACCAGATGTGTGTGACCTAAAATGGCAAATTGTGGCAGGGCTTTCCTACACATAAGGAAGTATGTCTTATTAAATCCATATTACCCAAGACAGATTAGACATACATGGCACATAGTAAAGCTTTTTTTAAAGAGGAGACAAATGGGAAACAGAACTTTGACATTTTAAAGAGATTAGCTAGAAAATAGCACTTAAAGCAGAAATCTATGTTAATGTTAATTGATTTTTTAAAAAATCATTTTAAGGGGTGCTTGGGTGACTCAGTCAGTTGAGCGTCCGACTCGGCTCAGGTCAGGATCTCACGGTTTGTGAGTTCAAGCCCCGCATTGGGCTCTGTGCTGATAGCTCAGAGCCTGGAGCCTGTTTCAGATTCTATGTCTCCCTCTTTCTGCCCCTTCCCCGCTCATGCTCTGTCTCAAAAATGAATAAACATTAAAAAAAATCATTGTAATATTTTAAGGTTATTTGAATTACAAATACATTATGTAAGTTTTCTGTATAAAATTCCACACAATTGTTGTCCATGGTGCTCACCAAAGCAAATGTGGACTAATTCTCCATCTCAATTTTTTTTTTTTTACATGGAACATTATTTTTTGAGCAAAGAAGACGTCTTTTGTTTGATTATGCCACATCTTTAGGTTGAAGAGTACAGTTCCTCCTGGCAAAAGCTATCAATAGTAGCAAAATTTCCTAATGTAGATCTTATGGCTTCCATTTTCCATAATGTCCTTCAAATGGAGGGGGTAATTAGCAATTAGATTAGTGGTAAAAATTTGGGTCCTGGAGAGATCACAAACAATATACTCAAATTTCTAAATATTTTAGCTAGAGTTATTCAGTCATACAATATACAGCTAGGAAAGTCACAGAATATCAGTGAGTTCAAACTTTTCAGATGAGGAGACAGAGGTTAAGAATCTTAAGAACAAAAAGTTTGAACATTGTTGAGTCTTAGCTAATAAACTTGGACTCACTTTTAATCCAGCATCGCACACACATGCCCAAAACATCATTGGTGATTAAATCATGTTTGTGAATAGTATATATTTTAGCCTCTTTAGATATTCCCAGTTCTCATCGAATTTTATCACAGACTCTCATGTACCTTGCATTTCTCCCACTTGCAAATTTACATGAATTTACATGATCATTAAATAGATGTTGTTCTCCTTTCAATGGGCTAAAAGCTATAGGACAGAACAAAGATCATTTCTGTGTCTGCCCACCAGTGGATCTCCAGCACATAATATGTTAATATACTGGTGCATATCAATGAATAATGTGGTAGTTGTTGTCCATATCATAGGCTCTAAGAAGTTGTAAAGTAAAGAAAAAAATGTTTAATTATATTTAACTCAAAATTCCCAAATGGTTCTCAATAATTCTCAAAACTGTTTGACCAAACATGCACTTATTTTTAATTTAACACTTATCGGTAGCTTGCTTTAATCACAAATGAGCTTAACACTTTGAATTATATGGAGCACATAGGGAACATAAATTTATAATGCATTTTTAATTATTTTTTTCTTTCCTTACCCTAAGTCACACACACCCTTACACAAAAGCAAGTAAATTTTAAATATAGAGTGGAACCCCTTTTTTTAAAAAAAAAAAATTTTTAATGTTTATTTATTTTTGAGAGAGAGGGAAACAGAGTGTGAACTGGCAAGGGGGAGAGAGATACAGAATCCAAAGGAGGCTCAAAGCTCTGAGCTGTCAGCACAGAGCCTGATGTGGGACTCGAATTCACAAACCTCGAGATCATGACCTGAGCCAAAGTCAAGACGCTTAACCGACTGAGCCACCTAGGCACCCTGAGAGAGCCTTGATAACAGAGTCTGGGGAAGTCATTAATACCCAGATTCTTGGTTAGTTTGGGATTAAAAATCTTTGTATACATTAGGTGTAGTCACATAATTGATAAATGCTAACTCCTATATTGTAAAATATCAGCTAATATTATTTTGAGATTCAACTGGAATGTAAGTTTTATATATTGAAGCATGTTCACTTAGCCTGGGTTACCTAGAGAGTAGGCTTAGGTGCTGTTACTTTGAGAGTACAAATCCAGAGAACAGAAGTAAGATACAAAGGTGGCGTGGCGAAGCAGGAAGAAGCAAGAACCAGTATGGGAATGTTCAGACAAGCTGGTCAGATGACCTGATCCAAGAGACCTCATCTCCAAAGAGTCATATAAACTGTATCTTGGGACCTTCCCTGTGGGTTGGGAAGGAAGGCAGTTGAATAATTTCCCACTGACCCATTCCCCACTTCTGAGTTGTGCATGCTTGGGGACCAAGCATGGTTCTTTGGGGCTCTTCCACCTGCAGCAATAGGGAAACACAGGGGAAGTAAAAAGAGAGAGGGGACATTAGGGTATGTCACATGGTGGGGTCGGCAGATTGTGACTATGTGAGGTTGGCTGGAGTCCACTCAGAGCTGGGCCCTGCAGTGGTGTGCAGAGCAGTTGATAATTGTGTCTGAGAGAATCAGAAAGGTATATAACAGTTATCTGATGCAATTATAGATAACGGTACGGTCAGAAGTTAAGATGTGGTGTTTCTTTATTGCAAGACCTTTTGGTGCGGACACTTTCAGGAGGGACGCTTGAAATGTGCTGTGAAAATGTAAAACCTTTAATGAAAACTGCCAGGTTGTATAGCAATATATATTCTTGATTTCCTTCCCTATTCCTGAGTCTATACTACCATATGACTGGGGAGTGGTGAGATGCTGAAGAATACAGTGTGAGAAGGAGGAGGATTGGGAATGGCTTAGAAAATGAGGGAAAACTTAAGGAAGAAGGGAGCTCATGGAGAAGAGAGGAAGGTATGATATTCAGAGAGGAAATGAGGGTAAAGGATTGGATTGGAGTGAGAGACTATTACAGGCATTACTTGCCTTGTTTTCTAAGTGTTTTGAAGGCAGTCAAAATTTCCCTGCCGTTAACCATGTGGTAATTTTAATAGCTGAGGGATACTCTGTCTAACCAACTGTGTGTCCTTGGACAAGTCTTTTTACCTTAAGTGGTCATTACCTAATCTGGAATCTGAGGAATTTGCATTTTACCAGATAATTTCCAGGGTACTGTTCAACTGTAGAATAACATAGTTAGAGCTAACATTGAGAGTTTTTATTCAAGTGCACACTCATTTAGTGATGCTTGTGGTTTAAATTCATTTAGTGACATTTACGGAACAGGTAGCATTTGGGGCACAGCTGTGCTGTCCCTCTAACTATTCCTTAAGCCTGGGCCTGAAGCATTAACGGTCCCCAGAAGTTGTGGAATATAACTCCCCTGCAGTCTGAGAAGCTTGGCCCCAGGGACCTCCACAGCTTGTTATCTGTAGACTTGTATTTCAATTTTTGTTTTGCTCTAGAAGCCCATGGGAAATGGCCTTTGACTCCAGTCCCTAAAGCTTACTTTAACAAAATCCACCTCAGACAAAGGTTTTTATCTTTTCTACCTTCTTTATTGTGGTTTGAAAGAAGAAAAATCAGAACAGAAAGTGAGAACTTAGAAAAGGTTTATCAAATGGACCCTTCCTTGTGTTTTTTGTTTTGTTTTTTTTTTTCTCTTTGGAGAATTTAGACATAGATGTAATGACGTATATTGAATGCTGTGTGTTTGACACGTTCATGCTAAATTCCACACAGAGTGAAACTATATAGAACCTTCCAGCAGTTATTTTAGTTAGAATGACCTTTTCACATTAGAATTAGTGCATATTTACCTATAACCTAAATTACTTGAATAAGAAACCTAAGCAGAACCAAATGAAGTTATAGCAACGTCAAATCATATACCAATGTAGCAACTGTTAAAAAGTTAATAAGAAAACTACAAAGTAACGTGCCTATAAAATAGAGGTAATCAGAGGTAATCTACTTAATATTTGAGAGAATCTGTCTTGGAGTCCCCTAACGTGTGGCATGGTTAAAACTGTTGTGCACAAAAAAAAAAAAAAAAAAAAAAGGAAAAGAAAAAAAAAAGATATTCTCAAAGCAGTAGATGCCTTAAAGCCAGTTAAATGATAGATACAACAGATATGAAGCCCCAGCTGCATGTACCAGTATGAAAGGAACTTTGATTTCATGTATGGGAGTATTAATAGCACCTTGATTTTTCTTGAAATCTTTCCTGATCAATGGCCCACAATTGCATGGCAGCTGGCTGGAGGTCAGGGTGCAGTCTGTGACCAGAGAATAGTTTTTCTTTGATGTGGGAATCAGACTTGCAACCCTGGCTACATTAGCATTCTTCTCTGATAAAAGTAACTGGTTGAGCTACAGCCCACTAGGAAATTCCTGAGAGATGTCCTGATCCTTTATTATTACAAACTGAAAACGTGTCCTTCAGGGGTCTCCCTCCACTCCTAAATAGAGTTCTTAGTTGATTTCTGTGTCTGTTCCAAATGAGCAAACCTGGCCACAGTATTTATTTGGCAGTATACTGTGGAAGTTGAACTGCAAGTTTTTCAAGTGTGGAAAAAGTACATAATCCAATATTTTAGACCACAGCCTTGAAAACAGCTGGGAATCTGGTGCAGTTGCACTAAAAATCACCTTACTTTAATTCTTACTTAAAAAAAAAAAAAAACGAAACAAAACAAAAACAGATACCCTATTTCCCTTGGAAGCTTGTTCTCCATAATGCTTGATTTCATCCATGGCTCATATGACTCCCTATACATTGTATATGGCCCCAAATACATATTCTGAGACTTCTAAGTAAAGGCTTGTATTGAGGAAGCAATGTTCTCAAAGCTATGCCATTTTGTGCCCTCACTCTTTTGAGAAGGTGTGTGTGAAAGAACTTTTAAAAGTGCGCAAGTGCCATGTGAACGTATGGGAACATTATCATTACAAAGTGTTCATATTTTTAACTGAGAGAAGGTTTGAAATCTCCACCTAAGAATTTTGGAAAATGGACACAATGTACAGCCTAAAAATGTTGTGTGTATTGTTGTATCTATCTGCCGTTAAGGTGGTGGTTCTTGAAATTTCTTAGGGGAACAGCTATAGGATCTCTTGGGGATTTTTATTAAAATATGGGCTCTACAGTTTAGACCATCCACATGAGAATCTCTCCAGCTTGAATATCTGTATTTTTTGTGACCCCATGGTTCCCTGTGGAAACTAAAGCCAGAGTATCACTGCTCTGAGGGGAAATGCTGCTCAAGTATTAGACAAATCCCAGGACATTCCTCTGGGCAGGATGATGGAGTTTTTGGTAGCGTTACAAGCTACTAGAGGTAAATGGTTTTTAAAAATGTTTTCCTCTTATGAGAGTAGCAAGAAGGCTCAGGCTACCATCTCTGAGGCCATCTTGGCCATCCCTCCAAGTCCCTTGTGATTCCTCCCAGGCATGTGGGGACAATAGATAGAGAACCTGGGGTTTGCAGTGAAAACCTTAGCTGGTAATGCCATTCATGTCTCTTTGCCCTATACTGAGGTGTCAGCCTTTCTCTCTGGGACGAGAAGAAATAATGATAGAAGTGAATGGCAGAATTGGATGCCGTCACAATCTAGGCTCAAAGGACTCCCATATTAGAAAGGATCATTAGTGTTTAGGGAAGTGGTTCTTACACATCAGTATCACCTGCAGGGGTTATTAAAACACACATTGCTGGCCTCCACCCCCACAGCTTCTCATTCAGTAGGCCCAGGAAGGGCCCACAAATGTGTATTTCTAACAAGCTTTCCAGTGATACTGCTGATCCACAGACTATGCAATTAGAACGGCTGGTTTACTGTAAGGCTCTGAATGCCAGCCCAGCTAAACTGATATTCCAGGCAAAATGCAAGAAATGCAAAGTTCCTCGCTAACCAGGTGATGTTCACCACAAAACAAGCACACCTGTATTGTGCAAGTTTTTTTTTGTTGTTGTCCTGTCTTGTTTTTGGAATACTAGTGTCAAGCATTAGAAGTTACTACCTGGTTGGTTGCCCTGGATTCTGTCATTATTTACCTCGCTCTTGGCTGTGATACCATCTTAGGTCAGAAGCAACCATGCCAAATTCACCTCAGGGGACTCCTGTAGATTTTCTTCAGCCAATCTGAATCACTCCAACCATGTGTTCTTAATTTATTCATTATATAAATCATGGTCTTGAGAAGGTTGAACATAGGAGAGTTCAAGTGAAACCAAAACAAAAGATGAAACGCACATGCGCACACATCCACAAAACAGCCAGGCTCTTCCATCGGTTTATTTCCTGACCAGGGCCCTCAGAGACCATAAGCTAAATCTTTTATTGTATTTGTGGCTTTCAGAAAACTAGAGTGTGGCAGAGTTAAATACTAAACAAATAAAGAGGGATAAGACCCTTATTACACTGAGTATGAGTCATCAACCTGGGTGGAAATGGAAGCAGGACTCAGTGGAATTACCTCGTACTCAAAGATTTAGTAGGAAATCAAAAGATCCATGGCTGGAGCACGTTGGCTCCAAGAACCATGTTTGCTCAGAAGCAGAGGAACTATCCCAGTGAAGGGTGAAAAGCCTTCTGAATTTGTCATATGAACTGACAACTATTGTTGGGCCTTTGAAAGAAAAATCTTAGAAACTCAGCGAGGAATGAAATCAGCTTAAAAATCCAGTTTTTGGTCTTTTAGCTAGAGTAGGAACTCTGGGGGAAAGGAAGAAAGGGAGCCTAAAGAGTAAGCAACAGTTTTAACCCTTCACACAGTAGAAAATGAAGCAACCTCCGAAGCAGGCCAAATTTAAAAACTCCTCCGGACAAAAGAAGGTGGGACATACTGGAGAAAAGAGTAAGGGCACATCAGACAACATAGTTTCTTCTTCCATGGAACTCTCCAGGTCGTCCCAAGGTGACTTTCTCCTGGCCCAGAGATGTCTGAGAGCGTTTTTCCTCTTCCTCGGGCTGTGATGAAGCTGTGGCCATCCTCCTCCTCTTGCTCTTCTCTATGGCCAGTGATCCCTGGCCTTCCTCTTTTTATATCAAAATCATCAGACTGTAGGACTTTGGAATGGAAGTATGTAAACCAATCCCGTTTGGGGGTTCTGGGTCATGTGCAGTGACGACACGTGGGCAAAAGTCCTTATCTGTCCCCCTGCCCCCATATGGTTCAGACCAGTACACTGGCATTTCACATTGCAGTTCAGAGTTTGGGAGCCATTTCTCAACTAGTATTAGTTCCTTTGCTTTGTCTTATTTTCTAATTACATATTTTATTCAGAGGCCTTGCAGGTTGCATTTTAACATTCCTAAATTTGCTTAGATTCTGTGAGGTTGGAACACACTGGCACCCTAAGAATTAACATAAAAATTGTTATTTGCTCCGTTCAGTTTCATTCTTAATATGATTTCATCACTTATCTGCTAGAGCCTAGTGAGTGCTGTTAGGAAAATAATAGCGTTTTTTATTTTTCTTTAGGAAAAATGTCAGGTCATTTCCTCTCATCTACTAGAACTCAAATATAAATCTCCCAATACCTCAACACATGGAGATAAAGGATTCTCAGTTAAACTGGAATTTCATAAAAATGACCATTTTTTAGTATTTGCACCATTCCATATGTGGGATATACTTATATTAAAAGATTATTCATCGTTTGTCAGAAACTCACATTTACCCAGGCACCCTGTTACCTGGCCACTGTGATATTAGGGCTCCATAACCGACATCTGTGATCCTCAACTCTGACTACCCGTTATATTCACTTGAGACACTTTTATTTATTTTATTTTTTATTTAAAAAAATTTTTTTTTTAATGTTTATTTATTTTTGAGACAGAGAGACAGAGCATGAACAGGGGAGGGTCAGAGAGAGAGGGAGACACAGAATCCGAAGCAGGCTCCAGGCTCTGAGCTGTCAGCGCAGAGCCCGACGAGGGACTTGAGCTCACAGACGGCAAGATCATGACCTGAGCCGAAGTCGGACGCTTAACCAACTGAGCCACCCAGGCGCCCCCACCTGAGACACTTTTAAATAAAACTCATGCCCAGAGCCCAACCCAAACAAATTAAACCAGAAAGGGCATTTATTTCCAAGCTCTCAGATAGGACCATTGTGCAGTCAGAGTAGGTAATTAGTTGTCTATACACTTTACACATTTTCACCCATCACGTTCTCTTATTGCTTCCAAGTATGTGTTCTCATTATTCATCATTTTACATGTCTTCCACGCTTCCTGTATCTTTGGTAACTTTTTGACTCCTTGAACAGTTAGAGCCTGGATTGTGGGTTGGTTGAGGTAAAGACCGTAAACCTAATTCTTAAAGCAAGAGTGTGTGTGTATGTGTGTGTGTGTGCGCGCGTGTGTGTGTGAGTGTGCTGCATGTGGATGGGCTGAGTAGAACCTAGGGCAGGGACCATGCCTGTGTGCTGTTCAATATACAGAATTCCAGTGCAGGATTTTGAGCAACACCATAGCATACTTTGAACTGTGCTAACCGCATAGACAGTTCATTGCCCACATTCATGTGGGAAAGTGTGTATGAATGTCTAAATATTGAGTGGGGAAGGATTAGGAAAAACTCCATTATTTAAGATAGAGCTCAGAGTTCTATTTGAAACTATAATAATATACTTACTGCAGCTGGGGTCTCTTTCAATTGTTAATTATCCTATCCAATAATAAAACATCATTTCTTTGAACTTTACACATATTTCATGGGAATTGTTCGGTTTAGTCCATATTTTCATATGACAGTTATCAACGCATAAGGATAGAAAAAGGTTATCTTTTACAACAGGACTGTAGATAGGAGCCTCGCTTAAGTGAATGTGCTAATAATTCTTTTCTAATTATGGCCATTAGCTGCTGATAATCTTTAAAAATCCATAATAGAGTTCTCACTGTATTTCTCTAGCTAACCAACCGCCCTCACACTTGTATGAGAAAACTCCAGAATCAAGAATTAATGGTGCTTACGTTGGAACTCTGCCTCTCTGCATAAAGGAGAAGAATTTTCCTTAGTTGTTAATGCTTTTGGTACTCCAAGCCAGGGCAGGCCCTGGAATGAGAGTATGAGTTCCAAAAAAGAAGGGATTTAATAGATTTGGAATGTTAGGCCCAATCAAGGCCTGATAAGACAAAATCTTATCCTCAACTGTGTTGTGTGGAAAGACATTTGTGTATCACAGAAACTTGTTTTGGTACTGAGTTTCTTCATGTGATATTTAGTTTATTTAAGTGAATTCTAAAATTTTATAACATCAATGTCTCTTTTTTGTTGTTAGATTGTATCCTAAATAGACTTATTAGACACGAACAACTTCAAATATCTTACTTTTTATCTCAGATAAAACCTTACTTTTACCTGTAGTTTATAGACAATTTGTTCTATTTAATTTTTAAAAAATTAGTATGATAGTGTTTTATGATACACATAAACTAAAAAAAATGAACATACAATATTTCTTAATCAGACATAAGAAGAAGGATGGAGTATTTTCAGACATAAAAACTTCATCCCTCTAAATTATGACACCTGTACTTTAAGCTTCTCTGAACAGAGGACGGTCTTCTGGGGAAGATAGTTCATAGGAGGGAAACAGAATCTATCAGAAAAGCTGTTTACAATAAAACATTTTGACAGCTCGAGTAATTAAACGGGTTTCCCAGGTACAAAGCAGTATCTTAAATGCCCCTCTGGCTATAATAGTACACAGATTTATCCTTCAGAAAAAAAATAGTATACTATGAAAACAAGTTAATGAAAGGGAAGGAAAACTTACTAAAATAATTTTCTAAAGATGCTAGCGACTTAGTTATTAAGACACATGTAAATAGAATGAACAGGTATTTTGCTTACCTTGACACTGAAAAATGTAGTGTTCCTTCCTTTTGAAGCAGTTGGAGGGGAAAAAGAGGTGTTGATTTAAGCCATAGATTTCTTGCTAAGTATGCATGCGCTCGCCTACAAAGTCGCCGAAAATGTTTGGACTTCCCCATTCTCTAGCTTCTGATTATGCATATTTAAAAAAAACAATATGCAAAACCGTTCACTTCTTCTTCATAACTGAATTTAGCATACTGACCATGGCACCTACGCGAAAGGAAAGGAATTACAAAAGGAAAAATGGTCAAATTCAACTACACACAGACAATTGAATTGACCGGTTACAATGCTATTGCTTTTAGCCAAAGGCTATTGTACAGCTCATCTAGTAAAGGATTTGTTGCTAGTTGTGCAATAGATTCAATAACTGTCTAATGAATGAAGGAACACAGCAAAAGGATGTTAGGGATTCCCAAGGAGCTGCAGTTTTCTTTATATTCTCATGTTTCTCTCTTTCATTAATGAGGGATTTGTGGAAATAATCCCTTTATTTAGACATGTCATGTTTGAGAGATATGCTTTTGTATTTTTAAAACATATTGTGCCTGGCAAGAGTATTCCTTCAACAAATATGTATTAAATGCCTGTAATGTATGCATTTAGATAATGTGTGTGGTAATCTCCTTGACAGTTGCATCTTCTATGCGGGTGTACACACACCTAGAAAGAGAACAAGAGAGAGGAGTTTGGCCTTTCTAAATTTTATTTCTCAGTTAACCATAAAAAACATCTATAGAGCATATTGAGCATACATAGGAAAGTAAGCAGAGTCATAAGCAGATTTAAAACATTTTTTTATAGGGGCCTGTCGGTGGCTCAGTTGGTTAAGCATCTGACTTCAGCTCAGGTCATGGTCTTGCCATTCGTGAGTTCAAGCCCTGTGTGGGGCTCTGTGCTGACAGCCTGGAGCCTGCTTTGGATTGTGTGTCTCCCTCGCTCTCTGCCCCTCCCCTGCTTGTGCTCTGTCTCAAACATAAACATTTAAAAAAATTAAAACATTACTTTATAGCATTTTCTGAAGGATTAGATGAAACAGGTTTTTAAGGTGAGAACCCTTAGATGATGCTTAGGTCAAGCAAGTTGCCCAACGTTACTCAGTGCAGGTGCTGGGATCTGTAACAAGATGTTCTGACCCCGGAGATCAGGGTCTGCATCCCGGTGAGGTATTGCTGCATGAGACGGCTTATTTAATGATATTGATGGCACAGCAAATGTAGATCAGCCTGTACCCTAATTATGATAGGTGGATAGAAGAAAAACTAGGGAGTCATAAAAGAAGTAAAGGAAGTTTGTGCGCACAATAAAACGCTGAGATCATTGCACTGATACTTGATTTTGCATAGCACCGTAACAACTGCTACAAAAATCAACCTGCTAGTGGAGAGAGGACAGGATTTTGAAATAGCAGATAACTGACCTGAGTCTTAAAGTGCAAATATGTGTTTGTCAGAGGACAGTGGCAGTTTCTGCGTTCCAGTCAGAGCAAATTGTATGCCACTGGAAATCACCTGGGTTGCTCTGACAACCCATGTCTGACGTAAATGAGAGAAAAGAAAATCATGAAGGTACTTCAATGGTATGTTAAGAATTTTGCACTCTATTTGAGTCAAGCGGTAAACAAGATGATGGATGCAAAGGATGTGAGCTATCAGAGCCTGATAAGTAGAGCTGTTGTTATCACTGATGTAGTTACTGTGGTTAATTCTATATTTCCAACAAGGAGTCAAAACAGAAATAGATGTATGTATTTTTAAAAGTTGATTTCAAAAGTCAGGGGACGCCTGGGTAGCTCAGTCAAACATCCAACTCTTGATCTCTGCTTAGGTCTTGATCTCAGGGTCTTGAAGTCGAGCGCCGTGTTGGGCACAAGCCTGGACATGAAGCCCACGTACATACATACATACAAAAGTTCAGTCAGCAAATACATACTGAGCACCTGCTATGCCCCATGCCTTGTTGTAAAGCACTTTATGTGAATTGGCTATTTCAGTCCCCTCAAGAATCTTGATGAGCAGGATACTATTATTATTTTCATTTTACAGATGAGAACATGAGGCACAGAAGGCACACATCTAAAAAAGTGATAGAGAGGAGTTCCGGAAGATGGCGGCGTAGGAGGACGCGGGGCTCACAGCGCGTCCTGCCGATCACTTAGATTCCACCTACACCTGCCTAAAGAACCCAGAAAACCGCCAGAGGATTAGCAGAAGGGAGTCTCCGGAGTCAAGCGCAGATGAGAGGCCCACGGAAGAGGGTAGGAAGGGCGGCGAGGCGGTGCGCGCTCCACGGACTGGCGGGAGGGAGCCGGGGCGGAGGGGCGGCTCGCCGGCCAAGCAGAGCCCCCCGAGTCTGGCTGGCAAAAGCGGAGGGGCCGGACGGACTGTGTTCCGACAGCAAGCGCGACTTAGCGTCTGGGAGGTCATAAGTTAACAGCTCTGCTCGGAAAGCGGGAAGGCTGGAGGACAAAGGGAGGGAGAGCTGCTGAGCCCCCGGACGGCAGAGCTCAGCTTGGCGGGGAAAAAAGGCGCCAGCGCCATCTCCCCCGCCCATCCCCCAGCCAAAATCCCAAAGGGAACCAGTTCCTGCCAGGGAACTTGCTCGCTCCGCGCAAACACCCAACTCTGTGCTTCTGCGGAGCCAAACCTCCGGCAGCGGATCTGACTCCCTCCCGCTGCCACAGGGCTCCTCCTGAAGTGGATCACCTAAGGAGAAGCGAGCTAAGCCTGCCCCTCCACCCCCCGTGCACCTTGCCTACCCACCCCAGCTAATACGCCAGATCCCCAGCAACACAAGCCTGGCAGTGTGCGAGTAGCCCAGACGGGACACACCACCCCACAGTGAATCCCGCCCCTAGGAGAGGGGAAGAGAAGGCACACACCAGTCTGACTGTGGCCCCAGCAGTGGGCTGGGGGCAGACATCGGGTCGGACTGCGGCCCCGCCCACTAACTCCAGTTATACACCACAGCACAGGGGAAGTGCACTGCAGGTCCTCACCACGCAAGGGACTCTCCAAAATGACCAAACGGAAGAATTCCCCTCAGAAGAATCTCCAGGAAATAACAACAGCTAATGAACTGATCAAAAAGGATTTCAATAATATAACAGAAAGTGAATTTAGAATAATAGTCATAAAATTAATCGCTGGGCTTGAAAACAGTATACAGGACAGCAGAGAATCTCTTGCCACAAAGATCGAGGGACTAAGGAACAGTCACGAGGAGTTGAAAAACGCTTTAAACGAAATGCAAAACAAAATGGAAACCACAATGGCTCGGCTTGAAGAGGCAGAGGAGAGAATAGGTGAACTAGAAGATAAAGTTATGGAGAAAGAGGAAGCTGAAAGAAAGAGAGATAAAAAAATCCAGGGGTATGAGGGGAAAATTAGAGAACTAAGTGATACACTAAAAAGAAACAATATACGCATAATTGGTATCCCAGAGGAGGAAGAGAGAGGGAAAGGTGCTGAAGGGGTACTTGAACAAATTATAGCTGAGAACTTCCCTGAACTGGGGAAGGAAAAAGGCATTGAAATCCAAGAGGCACAGAGAACTCCCTTCAGACGTCACTTGAATCGATCTTCTGCACGACATATCATAGTGAAACTGGCAAAATACAAGGATAAAGAGAAAATTCTGAAAGCAGCAAGGGATAAACGTGCCCTCACATATAAAGGGAGACCTATAAGACTCGTGACTGATCTCTCCTTTGAAACTTGGCAGGCCAGAAAGGCTTGGCACGATATCTACAGTGTGCTAAACAGAAAAAATATGCAGCCGAGAATCCTTTATCCAGCAAGTCTGTCATTTAGAATAGAAGGAGAGATAAAGGTCTTCCCAAACAAACAAAAACTGAAGGAATTTGTCACCACGAAACCAGCCCTACAAGAGATCCTAAGGGGGATCCTGTGAGACAAAGTACCAGAGACATCGCTACAAGCATAAAACATACAGACATCACAATGACTCTAAACCCATATCTTTCTATAATAACACTGAATGTAAATGGATTAAATGCGCCAACTAAAAGACATAGGGTATCAGAATGGATAAAAAAGTGATAGAGCCTGGCTGGCTCAGTCAATAGAGCATCCAACTCTTGATTTCGAGGTAATGAGTTCAAGTCTCATGTTGAGCATAGAGCTTACTTTACAAACTAAAATGAAAAGCTAAAAAAAGTAAAAATTAAACACATGAAAACTGATAGAACCAGTATTTGGTGTCAGGCAGCCACTCCAGCCCTTCAAGTTTAACAACTACCAGCTCCTTCCTCTCAAGCATCTCTCTTTTGGGGGGCATCAAAATACTTAGTGACATAGTAAAGAGAGCTTAAGTGGCAGATTTCACTACCGGAATGTGTCTTCTACTTTGAAAGAATGCCCCAAGGCTTAGACTGCTCATAAAGTTCATATGTCTGCATTTTCTACTGTATTTTGGGTATTTTCCCTTGACCTTTATGCCTTGCTCTTGTGAAATAAATGTTTTAGCCAAAGAAGTAAGAAGTATTCCGTAAGAGGACATTTTACTGTTAGTGCCTGGTTTTTGTCTTCTAAGGTATATACTTAAATAAAACCCAAGTGATAAGGGATATGGGCTTAATTCTTAAATTATATTTACTTTTTACTGATAAGTTAAAACAACTATTGGGTTATCAGAACATTCCCGGTAAACAATTCCAACCCTGACCTTATGGTAAAGTTTGTAGACCCTCTGGACAATTGAGCCCCACATATCCATCCTCACATTTCCTCTAGATCCTTTTGGCTGCTTATTTGATTGCCCAGCTGACCCAAAGTTCAGCATTTTAAATCTCTTTAGTCTCTTTTTACCAAAGGGCATTGAGAGGGACTGCTTTAATTTATTCCTCTTCTTGCTGCCATCCCCATAATATGCTCTCCTAGCTGCACGTGGTCATTTTATCTTCTCATTGCAAGTCAAGGAGGCTGCAAAGCCATTTAGCTTATCAGGAGCAGGTGGTACCAGGTGTTAGAATACATGACTCCATTACTTCGGGAGAAGATACAAATCACCCAGGAAGGGTTCTTGGGTCTGCAGAGCAGCTGGGCCTGTAAGGGATAGAGGTCTTAATAACAGAGCAATTTTTGTTTTCAGAATGAATAATCTTTCTCACATACATGGGTTTCTTATGGCATCTGTTAATGTTTATCTTACTAAAAGAAACAGAGACGGGGATTCTATCACTTGCTAAGTGTTAAGCATACGATTTAACAAAAAGGGTCTTTGAGTCAAGTTTGATATTCCTTGACTTAGTTAATGTCAGTTGCAGACATCATTAAGCTCACTATCTAAAGTACACACTTCTCTTTCTGATACATTTCAAGGAAGGGCAGTGGTTCCTAATTGTATGAAACAGGAGGACACATCGGCCCCTCGTGAGCCGGTCTGGTATATAGATGGCACCAAATGAATTGGCAATAATAGTTACTAATTAAGTACTTGCTATGAGTTAGGTAATGTACACAAACGTGTTTTCTATAAACTTTTTATGTACGCTTTATATCCCTGTTTACAAATGAGTAAATCAGGGGATGCCCAGGGGGCTCAGTTGGTTAAGTGTCCAACTTCAGCTCAGGTCATGATCTCACAGTCTGTGGGTTTGAGCCCTGTGCTGACAGCTCAGAGCCTGGAGCCTACTTTGGATTCTGTGCCTCCTTCTCTCTCTCTGCCCCACCCCCGCTTGCACTCTTTCTCCAAAATAAATAAACATTAAAAAAAAAAAATTTTAAGTAAATAAATAAACAAATGAGTAAATCAAGTTTCAGAGAAATTAAGTAACTGACAATCAATTAAGTATAAGCCAGGTCATTCTGATTCCGTGATCTTGGTTGCATACTGGCCGCATGATACAGTAGAAATTCCTCTAAAATATGCAATAATACATAGCATTCAGGGATCACCCTGTTCAGATGGAATGGAAGCTTTTGTTTTCTTTAATGGAAGAGTTCTAGACCCTTAAATCCCCTTTAGGATAAGTTTGCATTCCTTCTCATGGCACAGAAAACTCCCACTCATTAACACTCAACATGATAACTATTGATCTCTTGCTGGCAAAGTGAAATTGAAAATAAAGAAAAAAAAAACATGGATGGAGAGGAGATGATTTTTATATGAGTCTGTACAAGGCACTATGCTAGATGCAGGGACAGAAGAGGGCATCAGGGACACATTACTCTTCTCTGACTGCATTTAGCATTAAAGGAGACAAGTGACATGTTAATTATCTGTAAAAGCATGGCTAGAGATAAGCAATATAACAGAGGTACAAGTGAAGTTATATAGGAGTTATGAAGACAGAGAAAACACTTGATTCTGCTGCATGGGATCAGGGAAGACTTGCAAAGCAATACTATTTGAATTCAGCCTTGAAAGATAAAAAGGAATTTGACAGGATAGAAAAGGTGAAAAGAAAGATCAGATCTTACATACTGAAAACCTATTTAGGCACTAGAGATACAATGATGAATAAAGGCATGGTCTTGTCTTTATGGGAGATATTTAGATAAGTTATCTCTCTCAATCTAGGGGGGATATAGATATTTAGATGGTCTGGTATGTGTGGGGATGTTACAATGGAACTTTAAGATAATTTCCTTGAAGGCCCAAAGGCCAAGACCAAGTACTTGTACATTTTAAAGTGAGGTGCTGGACCACCTATACAGGATATGGTAAAAGAGTCTATATAATCAGGTCCGTAGTATTAAAGAGCAACAACCTCCAGGTGGGAGAAAGGGAGAGGGGGAGAAACAGACAGATAACAAAAGGGACAGAGACAGAGAGAGAAGAGGAGTGGAGAGAGGGAAGGAATATAGGTCTAGGAGGAGAGAGCAGTATTAAAGTATCAAGAGGGAGCATTTCTTTGGAGACAATTTGCATATCATTTTAGATCTCCCATTCCTTTTTTTTTTTTAACGTTTATTCATTTTTGAGAGAGAGACTGAGCATGAGCGGGGAAGGGCAGAGAGAGGGAGACACAGAATCTGAAGCAGCCTCCAGGCTCTGAGCTTTCAGCACATAGCCCGACGTGGGGCTTGAACTCACGAACTGTGAGATCATGACCTGAGCCGAAGTCAGACGCTCAACCAACTGAGCCACCCAGGCGTCCCTTTAGATCTCCCATTCTTACCAATCAGTCAATTATCTCCTAGAGCTTGAGGGAGTGGACTCTGACTCTTGGTAAGAGTCTAAGGAGAAGTGATTGAGGCTCAAGTTGCCCCTGCCTGACAGCCAGGCCATCCTATGAGGGGGAGCTCATTGCAGCCATTAAAAAAAACAAAAACAAACAAACAAACAAAAAACTGTGCAGTGGAAAGCAGTATGGAGAGAAGAAAGCCCAGCAGAGAGATGGTTGTGCCTGAGGGAGGAGTGCCATGAGTCAGAAGGAGGAGGCATGCCTCTCTCATGCTATTGCCCCTGGAAGTTCCCAACAGGATGTCACCTGGAAACCTCCAAAGGTGCACCCTTGTGAAATAAAAACAAAACACACAGCGATGTTGTGCCTACCAAAATGTGCCACACTGTCCATTTTTCACTTAGTCTCTTTCTTCCTGAGCTTGACCCTAGAGTGAGTGGTCAGGACAGTGGGGTAGTGGCAAGGAGACTATCAAGAAACCACAGTTAATGACATGCTGTCCCAGGGTCAACTTCCAGACCTTAAACCTTGCATCCCTGCGGGTGGGGAGTGAGGGGAGAAGCTTTCTTTTAAACAAAGTTTGGAGTTCTGAATATTGGTACGGATTGGGCATTTTAATCCTGAAATGAGGCACTTTTCATGAAACAGCTTGTCAGGAATAGAAATAGTTCAGGGAGCTTTAACCAAAAAGAAAAAAATATAAAAATAAAGTATCCGGAGTCATGTTTATAAACCCTGGACACACATGAAATAACCTTAGCGGCTTCGACAAAATCCCAATCCCCTCCGGTGAAGGAACAGTAGTTTTTCCAGTAAGTTTCTCCCTAAATAGTCTTCCCATTAACCGAATCTGATCCATAACGCGGAGGAGCAAGTTCAAGAGTTCCCTTCTGACGGAGAGCGGGTGTGCAGGTCTCGCGGTCGTGTCACGTGGCAGTGCGCGCAGCGGGCAGGCTTCAGTCCAACCAGCGTTTAGTGCACATTCGAATCATCGAGGGGTCTAGACTCCCATTCAGTGGGTCTGGGGTGGGCCCCGAGAATCTGCATTTTCTAAAAAGCTTCCAGGTGAAGCCAAAGCTGAAGTGTTTGGAACTCCGATTTGGGGTACTGGACGGTTGGAGCTGGGTCAGACTTCCGGCTCTGTCATTATTAGATGTGTGTCCTTGGGCAAGGTACTTAACCTCTCTCTGCCTTAGTTTCCTATTCTGTACAGTGTGGTTATGGTAATAGTATTGCATCATAGGGGTGTTGTAAAGATTAAATTCGTCACTAAATACATAGCAATTCAAGGGAGAAACACTGTGCATTTGCTATTTCTTTAATGGCTAAACCCAGTGCTTCCCCTAGGAAGCTTACTTATGTTTTTGCTTTATTTTTATGTGTTTGGTGAAACACTTAATGTATCCATACATGTCAAGATTCAAAATACCCTAAAATGAGGTCCTCTTGCCTTTCTTTTCTCCCATCTCCCAGTTCTCCTAACAATTAATAAACATTACCAGTTTAAAATGATTTTTTTAATGGGCTCAGCTAATGGCTCTTCTGACTTTTTCCCTCATTTTCCAGGATCCTTATTGTGTGGATTTCAAAAAACCTCACAACTATAAGAGCCTAACCTCCCCATCCGCTAACTTTATCCCATTTACAAATAATTATACTAAGGTGATTCTGGTCTCTTTGTTTTATCTGAGAAAAATCTAGGTACAACAGGGCAGCAACTAAAGCTGAGGGTTCCATCTCTTCAAAAGAGAATTAAGGCTGTTAAAGTCATTGTAGGACAATTTAATTGATGTGCAGGAATGAGACCATTATGTTGATCCCAAATTTTTATAGAGTTCTTCCTGGCCCTGAACCCAGAGACCCCGCCCAACCTGTCTGTTCTTACCTTCTACCCATCAACATGGCATTCCTTTTGCTCATGGAGCTCCTTTGGCCATAGTCCAACCTCACTTTTCCTAGGAATGATCCATAAATATTTTTATTCCACTGATTTCTTAGTGACTCCTCTCCCAGGCAGGAGTCTTGATCCTGGAAGGTACCAGACTCCTTGCTCCTAGGAAATGGCAGGACACCCCTTACTTGGTGATGGCAAAAATGGTTGGGAGACTAGGAGAAGCTACTCAACCAGAAATAGGGCTTTTCAGGAATGCTGAATCCCTCCCCCCCACGGCCCCCCACCCACCCACCCACACACACACAGTTTTTTGACTGTACTCTTATTTCTGTATGACTGAGATGCTTTCTCTAGAATATGGCAGGTTGGGATCATCAAACTAAAAATTCAGTAGGCTGGGTCAATGGGCTTTTTAATGTCTGAAAGAGACCTGTATTCTGAAAATTCATTTCCTTGTGTTCAACGTGACAGACTTCTGTTGTTGTTGTAGCCCTAACAAGACACTTTTGCTAAGAAAAGGGTGAATGGGCCGCACCTTTCTCTGTCAGCCTTCAGAGAACCTGCTTCAAATTCCTCAGCTCATATAACAGGAATCTTGTTTTCTCTAGTTGGGGTGCAGGCGTCCACTAAATTGGCTATGATTTGCCTTAACCTGTCCATAACCTGCTGTCAAAGTGCATGCTACCTGTTTGAATGCCTGGTCACATTTTGAAGATCTTTTAACCTTTATTTGTTCTGTCAAGTTAATTATTTCTGGGGAGCTAAATGCCAAGACTGGCGGCAGTTCTAGCAGGACATGACCTGGAGCCAGTGAGAAGTAAAAGAACTGCTTTCCTCCCGGGATGAAATGTAGTGCAAGGATTGAATCTGGAGGAAACTTTATACATATTTCTAACACGGAAGTCAACACCACTGATTGAATAATAGTTTGCCCTGCCGCCTTAGGTGGACGATCTTGAGCTTAGTAAAAAATAATCCTTTTCATCATACTTTAGCCTTTAGCAGACTCTCTGGAACCATTTTCCACTCCTAGCTCCCTTCTGACATTAAGGATATGAAAGAAAATGAGAGGAGGGAAAAAAAAGCTTTCAAATCTTATTAAGGGCCTTTTGTTATCCAAGGATATTTTATCATCTTTATGCCATACACAGGTTTACTTATTTGGGGAGTTCTGTGTGAACATTTGGTTTTATGTAAAAAGCACCTGTTTCAATATAATTTGTTGCTAATATTTATTTGTAAAGGATTCATGATGATAAAACATTGAAAAATGAAAATTCCCCTAGCAAAGTTTGTCCATTTCGGGTTTTGATTTGTTTTGTTTGTTTAAGTCACAAATGGATTATTACATAGAACTCTAATGTGTACCTTCCCTGGTAGAAGGAGGGTGTGGAGAGGCTGGGCATACATCCAGAGTGCTCTTCCCCACCTCCTTATCCCTGAGCCAACCTCTAAGGCAATTCTTCTCTGTGCTCGGCCCAAAGGCTCAGTTCAAAAACAAGAACACAGTTCAAAAACTATTGCCCTGATACATGTATAAGATGATTTAGTTTCCCAAAACCATTTCAGCATAGGGTTATAAGAAAAAGTTCTATTGAAGTTTGACAAATTTGTATTGTTACATGTGAGTTGCAATAACTCAACGAGCAAAAAGGTGCTTCCAGAGTCGATCATTTTTGAAGCTTGTCAGTCTTTGCACCTGGCACACTGCAAACAATGAAAATTGCTGATACTTTGGAAGAAATAATCAATGAGGAATGTTTATTACAATGACACAATGTAAGGAACACATTAAGGAAAGCTATTTCTTGTCACATTTCCATTCTTTCAAAATGCATTGCTTTATCATGCATCCATTCTTGTTTCTACAGAAACTGATTTGTACTTGCAAAATAATAAATATTCATCTCATATGGATTTTTATAGGTGACTGATTTGTAAAAATCAATAACTGTCTTTTGCCAGCTCGTGGACTGACATGATTGCCTTCATTTTCAAACATAAAATGACTGCATTAAAATAACATTAAGAGAGAAACATTGGCTGACACAGGAAGAGAAATTCTTAAATGAAAACTGCTCCAGCCAGCTTTAATCAGTTCCTATCATGCTTTTTATTATAGTGCAAATGGACTCTATTAAAAGGAAAGTCAATTCCAGATGATGATGCAAATAATTATAGCTGCCTTTAGCCTCTAGTTAGTGTTATTAACTAATGGTTTCAAAATATGAGATTTATTTCAGAAAGAGCATTTTCCTTTAGCAAAGAAACAGAAAATTGGGCTTTGTCTAATGTCAAATATGCAGATAAAAACTGAAAAAATAATTAGTCTGTTTTTTGGATATTAAAAAAAATGAAACAATTGACTATATCATTTCATACAAGTTTATTAAAGTTCGTCAGTTCAGCAATTCCCAAACTAGTTTTGGTTTTCTATTAAATATGAGAAATTCTGGATATTCTATTTACCTTGCCCCTCTACCATTTGAAAGGCCCTGAGAAATTTTGCAGTAAATATCTATGTCCATCTTCTTTATCCTTTCTTTCCATACTTAGTTTGAGCATGGAAACATTTTTAAAATATCTAGATTAATATTCTGTGCTACAGCAAACCAGGGAATTTTCTTTGAGAAATTATGAATGAATTTATAATAGTAGAGCCTATTTTTTTAATGTCTATTTATTTTTGAGAGAGAGAGAGAGAGAGCGAGCGAGCAGGGGAGGGAGAGAAAGGGAGACACAATACCCAGCAGGCTCCAGGCTCTGAGCTGTCAGCACAGAGCCTGACGTGGGGTTCGAACCCACAAACTATGAGATCATGACCTGAGCTAAAGTCGGACACTTAACCGACTGAGCTACCCAGGAGCGACTAGAGTCTATTTTTTAACAAAATGCAATATATTGAATCAAATGTCCAGCCACTCAGTCATAAAACTGCAATTATAGAATCAGAAGTTTTAACCAAGTTTTACAAACAGTAGTTTAAAAGTAAAAGAAAATATTGTCGGGGTGCCTGGGTTGCTCAGTTAGTTAAGAATCCTACTGGATCTGAGCTCAGGTCATAACCTGACAGTACATGAGATCAAGCCCTGTGTCAGCCTCTGCACTGACCACTCGGAGTCAGCTTGGGATTCTGTCTGCCCCTCCCTGGCTCGTTCTCTTCCTCTCTCTCCTTCTCCCTCTCTCAAAATAAATAAATAAACTTTTAAAATATATATTGTCTCTAAAAACATGTTGATCGTTGAAGCATACCTCTTGAAATACTTTATTTTTCACTCCTCCAAATTTGAATGAAATTCACATTGGCTTGTGCTCAAATTATGTTTCTTAACATTGATACATTAATTTAGCTCCTTTTGCTCCTATATACTTCCATTGTTTCATATGTCACAGGAATTGTACCTTTTTTGCCTTTGTCTCGAGTGCAAGCTGCGGAAGCACTCTGCTGCTCAGTTGTTCCTTCAAGGAAAACTTAATTCAGCTGTGAGGAATGTAGTGAGCTGACAGCCTCCAGCTGCTAAACCTTCAGGATCTGTCTAAGCCTTCAGGCCAAGGTCAACCCTTCCTAAGCAACACATAGTGCAGTAGTTCTGCAGAGGTATGGGGCGGGGGGTGGGGGTGGGGGTGGTTCCTGGCCATTTTGGCCAAATGCAGGACTCCTTTAGCAGGTAGTGGTTTGTTCTGGAGCTTCCCATGCTGACCACAATTTTGTCAGATTTGCCTCCTGACTTGAGAGCTCCTGCTTCCTCCTCCTCTTCTTCCTTTTATCACCCACAGGCGTTGCTCACAATAAACCTTTTGCACTCCTAACTGTCTCAGCTTCTGCTTCCAAAAGGACTGAACTGACACTCCCCTATTAGTGTCCAAGATATTTTAGAGACAGGGTCATGTCTTTACCATTCCATTGTAAATAGATATTATACAAGGGTTAAACAATAGGCACTCAGTAATCAAGTAAGTTTGCAGTATAATTTAGGTCAAAAAGGAAGCATAGATATGGGTACAGATTCTGATGGAGAGGCCGTATTTGAATCATTTTTGTTACCTGGTTGTGTATGTGTAAGTGCATGAGAGAATGCTGTATAGAAATTAGTAGAACATTTGTGTGAAAAAGTCAAATTTATTATGGTGCAATGTAACCTTTACTCCTTTTTCTCAAAGGATTTCTAGTCTGGGTGATCCCAAAGGAGAAAATTTGGTCCCAACAATATCAATGGGCTCAAGTTATTAGAATATCATATCCCATCCTCACAACTGGAAATCATTTTAGGTATTTAAATTCAGAAGAAAGATTTTGAAAAAGATCACAGAAAGATTAATTTAACATTTGTGTGCATAACAGATGAAAGAGAGAAGACTAAAAGAGAATCATTCTAGGGGACAATTATAGCAATCATGATTTTTGGTTATCATCAAATACTGGTTGTTGCCTGTGACATGCCAGACATTTTATATATATTTCCATATGTAATGCTCATAAAAAGCCTGAAATAGAGGTAGCAAGATTGAGGGAAGAAAGGCTCAGAAAAACAAAACAAAACAAAACAAAAAACAAAACAAACAAACAAACAAAAAAAAAAAACTTGGTCCAGGTTCTTTCTGGTAGAAAGCTGATAAATGAAGATTTGAACCTAATTCTATCTTATGCCAAACCTGTAGTCTTTTGTGGATGTCAGCCTGCCTCTTGTGTGGGAATGGGGATTCGTTTGAAACTAGCATTGTTTTTAAGAACTTTGTCTAAGTCAGAAGAATAAAAGGGAGGTGGAAGGTGGGGATCATTGCTCTGATCTTGGGCTCCAGTACAGATAAATTAAGAAATATAAGGCATGACCTAATGGGTAATATGGATACAAGTGAGCAAGAAGTCATTGCCAAGATGTCTGGAAATGTAGAAAAATGAAAGTCCTTATTGGGAGCTAAGTCTTGGTATTTGGAGAAGGCAACAGGAGGGTAAAAAAATGCCGTAACAAATGAATTGAGTTCAGAGAGAACAAAGTAACAATATGATGAGAAAATCAAGTGTATAGTTCAAGTTCAGATATAAGAGCAATCTTCTGGAATAGGGGAGGGGAAATTGTGACCATAGGGCCAAATCTGACCTGCTGTCTGTTTTTGCAAATAAGATTTTATTGGATTACAGCCACTCTTGTTTATTTACTTGGTATCTGTGGTTGCTTTCATATCACAACAGTAGAGTTGAATAGTTGCAGCAAAGACCATATCCAGAGAGCCTAAGTGTTTACTCTCTGACCTTTACAGAAAGTTCGGTGACATGTATTCTAGAAGGCTCTTAGAATTGGGCATATGGGAAACAAACCATAAGAGACTCTTGAAGATAGAGAACAAACTGAGGCTTGATAGAGGGGGGTGAGAGGGAGATGGGCTAAATGGGTGATGGGTATTAAGGAGAGCACTTGTGATGAGCACTGGGTGCTGTATATAAATGATGAAACACTGAATTCTATTCCTGAAACCATTATTGCACTGTATGTTAACTAACTAGAATTTAAATTTGTTTTAATGTTTATTTATTTTTGAGAGAGAGACAGAGTGCGAGTGGGGGAGGAGCAGAGAGAGAGGAAGACACAGAATCTGAAGCAGCTCCAGGCTCCAAGCTGTCAGCACAGAGCCTGATGCGGGGCTCAAACTCACAAACCCTGAGATCATGACCTGAACCTACTGGGCCACCCAGGCGTCCCTGTATGTTAACTAACCAGAATTTAAATAAAAATTTGAAAAGACAAAAAAAAATTTTTTAAATAATAAAGCAGAGGTCAGCTAAACATTTTCTGTAAAGCGCCTGATAGTAAACATTTTGGACTTTGGGCCCACAAACGATCTCTGCTGCATAATCTTTGGGTTTTTTGTTTGTTTCCAAAAATTGTAAAACTGTTCTTAGCTTTCATGAAGTACAAAACAGGCTGCAGGCCAGATTTGTCCCATAAGCCATAGTTTGCTGATTCCTGATCTAAAAGAAGGTTTCTATCCTCTGCCCTTATCTCCTGCTTCCTATTGAACATAGGCAAGCTATAGGTGGGTGCCTTTAATGAGAGACACTGAAGTCAGTTAGTGCTTGCTTTGGATTGTGGCTGAGGCAATTGACTATGCCATTTGGTAAAGAAAATTTTGCCATAATAAACCAAGTTCTGCTTTTTTTTTTTTTTTTTGCTGGTCACACGAATTTATAAAATGGCTTTCCTCTTAACTGGATTTGTGTCTTCTACTGACTTGAAGAAGTAAGTATAAGAATTGAGATCTTATTACCACATGATAATATATATCCATTCAAAGACTCTGATACTGCTTCAGCAGTATGGGTGTAGAAATGCAGGACCCTCAAAGAGGGATATGACTCTGCATCTTTTGGGAGTGATCCGTGTCAGCCTGGTTCCCACCCCATCCTTTAATCACTTTGTAAGTATTAAGCGGAGTTAAGGGTCCTGCCTTGATGTCTATCTGTGCCCTGCTTCTCAAACCTGCTGGGGGCACTTATTATATCAAACAATCACCTTTTCAGAATCAAAGCTCAGTAACATAATAATTGGGAAAGCGGAAAGGCAAGAGAAGTCTTAATCCCCTGCCAATATTGGATCACTCTGTTCTTCTTTATGATTCTTCCTTATGATTATAGAATATGTGTTTGTTGTTGGATTTGCATATTTTGAACTGGTAATTCATCCTACAATGATGGTGGAAACAGTTAAAACGTATTAAATGCTATGTGCCAGCTGCCTTACTCTGTACTTTGTGGGTATTATCTCATTGACTCAACAGAGACCTCCTATTAAATGATCAGTGTTCTTATCCCCATTTTACATATCAGTAAACTAAGGCTTAGAGAGAGAGAGCAATTAACTCAAAATCTAGCAAGTGACAGTGCTTGGATTTTGGCCCAGCCTGTATGACCCCAAATACTCCCCACTATACTATACTGCATTTGTAATAAAGAATAATGCCCTTGGTCACTCTGGTGCCTTACCTGAAGGGATTTTATGACATTTTATAATGACTTCAAATATCATGAAAAGGAAAAGATACTAAGAATAAGGCAAAAAAAATCTGGAATATTTTAATAATATTTTTATAGTGTTGAGCACATAAATTTATGAATTATCTTCCTTCAGCTACATTAATGGGAATCTCTGGAGGCTAATTGGTTAATTATATTTAAGAAATTAGAGAAATGTTCAAAGTATGTAATATAGAACCAAATTACTGTTGGATTCAAATGTCCTTTATTATATCATTAGTAATGTTTCTCAGATCCTTCAATTCTGGAAAAACTTAATGTTTTCATGAAGCATTTCTACCTTGTTAGATGTATTACCTTCACAAAAGATAACAAAAATGTCAGAGACCAAGTAATTTGGAAAGAATTCAGACTGATGCTAAAAAATTGAGAGTCTGAATTAAATGTGGTGAAATTCAATAAGAACAAATTCAGGGTAGTGCACTTAGAACTGATTAATTCTCCCCACAAATATAATATGAGGCTGTATTCTGAATAACAGTATATGAAAAAAGACTTAAGAAAGAAAGCAAACCATGTTTTGAATCATAATATATTGAATCTAATTATGTAGACTCTTCCAATGAGGTTACATTGATAAAAGTTAGCAGAAATATTTTCCTATTCTTAGGTGTTCAGAATTCCAGAGGAAGAAACTTGGGAATGAGTTGATAACCATGACTGTAAAGCATAAATATAGACTTACTGTATATGAGGCATATTGCTTCATAATTAACATATATTATCTCATTTGATCATTATAAAAACCCTAAGTTAATGTCATATTTGGAGATAAGTAAACTAAAGTTTAAAGAAATGCATGGGCATCTTGGCTAAAATATGATTATCTAAAAGAACTGCATTGAAATCATGATGGTCTATAGTGATACCCAAGTATAAACTTTTAAAAAATGTTTATTTACTTGGAGAGAGAGAGAGAGTTCGAGCGTGCACACGGGAGGGACAGAGAGACAGGGAGACAGAGAATCCCAAGCAGGCTGTCATTGTGGGACCTGATGTGGGGCTTGAACTCACAAATCTCAGAGATCATGACCTGAGCTGAAATCAAGAGTCAGATGCTTAACTGACTGAGCCACCCAAGAGCCCTGCCAAGCATGCATTTTTAAAAGTTAAAATATGACTGTGCTAAAAGATAAACTGGGACATGTTAAATTTTTAAGAATTTGAGTAAAAACTGATTCACACTGGACACTGTCAAACCAGAAGAAGTTAGAAGTACTCCATCACCAGGAGCTAGGGGAAAGACATTTACAGAGAGGAGGTGGAAGCAAAGCTAGGAGATTATTTGATTGACTATGTTTTAGCCAATCAAAGCCTTATTTGGGAAAGTTTAGTTGGCTGTTTCTGATAGGTTATCCTTAGGTTTTAATTTCTTAGCCTTGAGACATTTCAGGCTTAGGTTTTGGTTTGCTGACATAGGCTACTGAGGCACCAAATTCACCTCAGTCTAATGGCCTCCTTGTTTAATTAATTTAACACCTGTTACACATATCTAGAATGAACACAACGAAGATTTATTAAGGCATTAAGGTGATAACTAATAAAGCGTTTTTAAAAAGTAGATACTTATAAGCATGTAAAAAGAATTTTATAATTTTTTTAAAGTTTATTTTGAGAGAGAGATCCGAGGAGGGGCAGAGAGTGAGAGGGTAAAGAATTCCAAGCAGGCCCAGCACTGACAGCACAGAGCCTGACATGGAGCTCACACTCACAGACCTTGAATTCATGACCTGAGGTGAAACCAAGAGTCAGTCACTCAACCGAGTGAGCTACGCAGGAGCTTCTAAAAGGAATTAAAAAAAAAAAAAAAAAAAAAAAAAAAGACTTCTAGGGGAGATACAGAGCAATAAGAACAATTGTTTAAAAAGAAAAACATAAGTTTTGGAGTTATCTTTTCTACTAAGCAGTTTATCTGCATTTATACTAGGCAAAATCTACAAGTCAACATGTAATTTCATTAAATAATAGCAAATAACAAAGTCAAACAAAGGTGCATCATTTAGGCACTTAACTTCAGGATAAATGGGTTAACCAGCTGTCTTAGTTTTCTAAGAACTGAGGGATTTCCCAGACATTGCACTCTCAAAGCTAAAATCAGGAAAGTCCTGAGCAACCCAGGACTTTTGGTTTCACCAGCAGTGCCCCAGTGTAACATTGAAAGGACATGCTGCATCCTCTTGACCTTATGCCAAGGTCAGTGAGATTGCAGTAATGGTATTATCTTGTTCAAACAAATCTTGTTTAACTTTACAGTGACTCAAACAAGTGACTTCCAGTCAAAAGGGACTTCAAACCTTGAGAAACATTAAAATAGAGAGACATTTGGGGGATTTACCTTACTTTGCATTGTACCTCCACATGCACACACTCACACACACACACACACACACACACACACACACACAGTTTCTTCTTCGTTATTAAAATGCTCCTGTTCTGGTTAGCAAGGTCTAGAAATACAATGGTAGTTTGCTAACACAACATCTGAGCAAAGTCTGAATTTAGTATACAGTGGGGTGCAATACACATCTCTTCATCCCTCACGTGATGCCTGTCTTCTCACACTTTATGTTCATCTGCAATGCAAAGTTTACATGTTTAGTAATTGCCTAAGATTTAGTTACTATCCTGAGTTTAGTGGGAAAAATTGACTCCAGCTAAACTAATGAGACTTTTCCAGGTTTTTTTTCCTTTTTTTGAAGACTAGAGAAGGAGAGCCTATGAGAAATTATCTAAAGCCACCAAATTCTAGAATATTGAATATTCACGTTATTAAACACAGATATCTACTTTCTCCATGCATTTTATCCCCCACTAACTCCATCACTCCTCCCATACATTCAAATGTGCTCAGTGTTTGGCTTCTCTGAATGTCATCCTAGAGACTTCAGGCTTCAAAGAGAAGTCCTGAGCAGTAACTGGGGAATGACTAAGGGAGGTACCCGGATTGCAGCTCAGGTTCACTGAATCTGAAGACCCTAGAATGGCAGGAAATACAGCTGAAAGTTCTCAAGACCCCATAGGGAGTCTGTAAGGGCTGGGAATTGGCTAACTGGAAGAGGCCCAACTATGCTGGCTCTCTCTCTCTCTCTTCAGTTCAGAAATTATTTTCTACTTTCCACCAAACACGTACACCACTGTTCTGGTGAATGGTCCTGCCACTGATGGAAACCACCCCTATGGAGGGCCATCTACGGCCATCTATTTTTGCTTGAGACTGCTCATTGCCATCTCACCTCCATGTCCCAAATTGCTCATCAAACATTTCTTCCAAATCCTCTCATCAATTTTCCTGAGTGTAGTTCTGATAATAGAAATATTCATCTCACTGCATAATACAATTGAATCAAATTACAGGATGACACCAGTTCTTGACAGAGCAATGCAAGAAAGTAGAAGAAAAATAAGAGAAAGTGGAAGGAATTCAAATAAAAAATAATCTTGCTAATATCCTCCAGTTGGAGAGTAGAGATGAACAAGGGTGGCCTGAGGATAGAAATAGGTATTTCCCCCCATTGCCATTGCTGAAGACAACAAATAACAACAGCAACGATAGTTGTGGGAACAATAAACTGAAAAGTAAGAATCGCGAGGAATCTCTGCAATCCAAACTCTGACCAACTCATCAGTCTATTCCAAATCCAAGGAAACAACTGAAAATCTGAAAGGCACTCAGATCAAGTTTAAGGAGAATCTTCACTGTGACTGAGCTGGTTCCCAGCTTTGGAGAATTTGAAGGAAAGATATACGAAGATATGGTTCTCTGACCACAGTTTCCTCAAACAGTTGAAGACCAGAACACAGACCATTGTATCTACAATAAAGCCTTCAGCCCAGTGTCCAAGAGACAGAGCCAAAGATTACCAGGACAACATGGAAAAGAATCCCACCCAGACTATTTTCCGGCTCACAGCACTTTTCAGGATGCAACATCAGTGCCTGTTCACCTTCTCAGGCTACTGTCTTTCTGTGCACTTGAATTTTGGAGCTACAAACTCTGAATGTATGTAGGATAAGATGGCACCATGCCAAATCTAATCCTTCTAAGGACAATAGCCACACAGCAGGGGGAAGACAGCTTGGTACTCTGGAATCAAGCTGTGATGGTGTTGGAGTTGGGGTTGGGGTTGGGGAAGGTGGTGCCTGAAGGACCTTTCTGCTTCCTTCAAGAGTACCAGTCTTAGAACTTTACTTCTCTCATTACAATTGCCAACCTGGCTCCAGTAGTCTTGCACTTTAGCAGGTTGTACCCCAAATCAGAGAGAGATGCGTTGTCAGACCTAGTTGCTGGTGCCATTGTGACTTGTGTTTTTCTCAGCCTTTTTAGTAATATTATGAGGAAATTGAGAACAGATGTGCCAGGGGCTACCAGAAAAATGTCATTAGTTGGCTTTAAATGGCACGATATTGTCATTTGATACTATTTGCCCATTAAATATGTTTATGCGGGCCAGGAAAATTGCACATTATGCTTATTACATCAATCTTTGTTCCGAAGACCAATGTTTCTCTTTATTTTTTTGGAGCCTCTAATTAGGGGAGAAATCTATAAATAAATTGTTTTAATTAAATTTTTAAAATGCCACTCTGAAGAAAAACATTAATTGGGTAATTTTTTGTCTTCAAGGCTTCACTCACTATTATAAAGAAAACACAAATGAGAGAAAAAAATATGGATCAAATGAGTAGAAATACTATTTATACTAATCCTAGAAAGTCAAGGCTTAAGTGGGGGACATTGATTTCAAATTAAATTTGGTTCTACTTATTTTTCCTAATCAGGCCCACATCTTCCGTGTCCTTTGTACATGTTAGTAGAGGTTCCAGTGAGTCCCTTTGCCTTTCCTTCTTTTAGTTTTCCCCAGTTGGAATCCCATCTTATATCAACTGACCAGATCTAGGCCCTCCTATAGTGCCTAACTCCCCTTCCAAACCTCTAGAGAGCCTTCTCAACTAAATATCATCATGCTATAATTTTTTGTTCTGACAATGGTTAATTTATATTACTTTACCTCTGCCATCTTATATTGCATACATACACACACACACACACACACAATATATATATACAGTTTCCACCCCAACAGGGAATATGTCCTACAAAAAGACCAATTCTTTGATCTATTTTATATTCCTAAAAATATCCCTTAACACAATACATTATTTTTTCAGGATTTGTAGAATGATGCGTCCAGGGGAGCCTGGGTGGCTCAGTCAGTTAAGTGTCCAACTTTGGCCCTGGTCATGATCTCACAGTTTGTGGGTTCGAGCCCCACGTCAGGCTCTGTGCTGATAGCTCAGAGCCTGGAGCTTGCTTCAGATTCTGTGTCTCCCTCCCTCTCTGCCCCTCCCCTGCTCACAGTCTGTCTCTCGACTCTCTCTCTCTCTCTCTCTCTCTCTCTCTCTCTCGACTCTCTCTCTTTCTCAAAAATAAATAAACATTAAAAAAATTGTAAACAAATTAAAAAAAAGAATAATGCATCCAAAATAAAAAGACTTTCCAGATAACTTGAATTTGTATTCCTGGGAATTTCCAAGTAAGAAAAATGGTTGAAAACAGAGACATGATAGGCATGTCCGGGCATGTTACTTAACTGGACTAGATGCCGGACTATTTGACTAATTCCTCTCCTTTCCCGGATTAAAGATTACTTTTACCTTAAATTATTTGCTTGAGCTCATGGTTTTACTCTTAAAGCAAAGTTGAGGAGACTCATGGGACATGAGACCAGATTGTAATTTACAGATTTTCAGTGGTGCTTGATGCTCAAAGCAAAATTGAAAAAAGTCAGAAGTAGGAAGGTGGTAGTGTAGGCAAGAATGGCAGGATAGATAATAAGAGCTCTGTCATGGCCTTTAAAAAAGAAACAAAAGGCAAGAAAATCACCATGAGAAAGGGCAGGCAGCGGGTGCAAATGATGGTATGGGAACCAATTAAGGAAAAGAATAGATTTCAAGTCATTTTGAAGGTGCTCTTGCTAGACTGGGAAGGAAATCAAAGTAGATAACAATTCAACCCAGGAAAGATGGATGAGTAAATTACAGTGAGTCTTATGTCCCTCTGGGATTTCTCCTGGATTGCCTGGTTTTGGCTCTCATTATTTTCTTTTACTTAGTTACTTCCAAAATCTCGGGGACAAATTCTAATCTTCTGTATCCAAATACCAAGTATAAGCATAATTATTCTAAATTTAGGAATCAGAACATTTGTATTAGAATCCTAGTTCTGCTACTTATAGGTTGATTGTCTTTAGATAATTCATTGAAGTTATTTGACTTTCACTTTCTTAATTATAAAATAGGCCTAGTAATAGCGCCTAAAATTGGGAGGATCTAACAAAATAACTTGAGAAGATACCTTGAAAACATAAACTTTTGTTCAAGTATGAAGACTATTACGTATTTGTAAAATTTAATATAGATGTTTCATTGTTACCTCAAATTTAGGATGTCTGAAAGCCCATTAAATAGCTTACCATCTAGAACTGATTATTTTTCCTTACATTTTTAATGCTGTCATTTTTGCATTGTTGTCTTACCCAAGTATGATAAAAAAGGGGGAAAAAAAAGACCTTAAGGTTGTTTTTTAATCCCTCCCACCTTTAAATATTCCCTGAGTCCTGCCTACTCCTTGTTTAGAGCATTGAAGGTGTGAATCCCTTTCCATTTTTACCATTTCAGTGTCTCTGTCTAGGCAATTACCTCTTACTCCTGGATTGAAGCCCATCTTTCACACCACTGTTCAGCTCATCTACTTCAATCACTGCTCTTACCATCTTATCTCTGTTTATAGATTCTTCTAGGAGTTCCCTCATTTAATGTAACGTTTTCTTACCAGAACTTATGACCTGCCACAATAGTGTCCTTCCTTAATCTTTCAGGGTATTCACAGTATGGATCCTCTGGGCCTCCCAGATATTTTCTTTCTGTTTAGAATAACATGGAAAGTGAGTAATGGTGGTATAAGGAAAGGATTGTGCTCAGGACTGGAGGGAGTAGAAATGACTATGTCAGGAGAGGTGAGATAGCAGCACAAAATATCATGGGATCAGAGCTTTCTAAGTTTACCTGTGTTTTTGCCTGCTTTTTCTATTTTGGTTCATAGTTATAAATGGTCTTTATAATTTTAACTTCTTTAAAAATTTCTGGTTCTAACCAAAGCAAGACTTATATCCAAAAATAATACAGGAATTTGTATACCTAGGGTTAAAACTCATTTAAATTAAGTAATTATAGTTTTCAATACAAGGGTCCTTATACAGAACCAGTCACCAAACACACACACACACACACACACACACACACACACACACAGATTTTAACATAAGAATCTTATTATATCTCTGAATACTGCTAAAAATGATACTCAGGAGCATCACTGCAACATATTAAGTCTTAATTTTTAGAGTGCTAACTATTACCAATTTTCATCAAAAGGAAAAGAGCCATAATTTATGAAAAAATTAAATAGATGCGTACGTTTGGTTTTATCACAAACAAGTTTAGCCTCTCTAATGCAATGTTTCATCTTTTTATAAATACCTCATTTATCTCTTATTTTTATTGTTGTTATTAAAGCATATTGCCCTGCTATTTAATTGCAGACGAGCCATTGTTAAAGATACTTCATTCCAGTCTGCCACTTGGTCTTCCTTCTCTAACTGGTTCCTGGATTGTGTCAAGTCTGCCTCAGAGATGGTTCCAGAATAAGGGCTACCTGTCTAAAGATAGGCTAAAAGAATGCCTGTAAAGCATGAATAGGGTTCTCAGAAAACAGCACTATTCCACCTTCAGCTTGTGAAGAAGGTCTCAAAGTTTTTCACAGACATAATGATGATTGCCTGAAAATGCTTCAAAGCGAGAATAATCAATAGTCCAAGAGAACTTAAAATCATCCCCAACTCCTCTATTGGTAATGAAAAGTACCTAATTAGGATATAATGTATTTTCATTAAATCTTGTGCTGTGTTTAAAGGTCTTACTGGTGGGGCACGTGGGTGGCTCAGTCGGTTAACCGTCCAACTTCAGCTCAGGTCATGATCTCGCGGTTTGTGAGTTTGAGCCCCACTTTGGGCTCTGTGCTGACAGCCTGGAGCCTGGAGCCTGCTTCGGATTCTGTGTCTCCCCCTCTCTCTGCCCGTCCCATGCCTATGCTCTGTCTCTTTCTGTCTCTCAATAATAAATAAATGTTAAATTTTTTAAAAGATATTCTTAAAGGTCTTACTGGTAATAAGTTCTCTTCTGAACAATTGTGCACCACACCTAGCTTAGATGGAGGTAGTAAATAGAGTCCGAACCTAGTAGTGGAGACTGCAAAAGATATCTCTTGGCTCAGTTGCCTCTGAGTCACATACGAAGACACAGGGCCTGGAACTTAGTGGCAAAATACAAATTATGTGATGCATGTCTCTAAGTGGTTGTGCATAACTAACTACCGAACAAATAGAAAATTGGTTCGAGGTAGCTGGCATTGTGACTCACCAGGGTTTCGGAAGGGGCTCAGTCAATCTTAAAGTTATATTCAACACTATTTATTTGACGCCAAGATGTAATTGAACATTGTTTATTGTAACGTTATGAAACTAAACAAAATATTACCTCCAGGTTCTCTTTTGCTTTTATAAATAAAATTTATACCTGGTAAGAAAATATAAGTCTCTTTCATTTCCTTCTTCTCTCCTGCCATCTCTTCTTTCCTTTTCCTTCCTTTCTAATTATATATAGAAGGCATTCTGGCCATGAGCTGTTTGTAAAAGTACATTGTCTAGGAGATGTCCTAGATCATAGATTGTTTACAGATGTTCGCACAGTTTGTACATACTTAGCTTTAATTATGAGGCCTTTACGAAATGATACAACACAAGATTTTAGTGTGACACTCTCTTTTCTCCTCCATTGTTTTGCTTGTATGTGTGTCTGTTTTATTTATGAAAAAGATAGATTGCTTCTGTGTTTCAAATCATCAGATGTAATGCTTGTAGGTATTTATATATTTCTAAACACGGGCCAATAGCTAAGGAAAGTATTCCCTGTTATGATGTTACTGCTTAACAGTAAACCACTATTAGTCTTTCCAAATCCCTGGGTGGTACTAGGATTAAGTCAGCACACCTGAGCTATGGGGAATACATTTAGATGGAGTTTTATTGGATTCCAGTCTCTTATTTCTCATTGATTCCAAGGGGGAAGGAAATACGCAGAAAAGATACTGCTTCTCAGTAGATCATTTAGAGTCCTCAGGGTGGGTTTCCCCTCAACTGCTTGAGAATATAAATTTGCCACAAGAGTGCTCCAAATCACTATTGGTTGGACTAGTTTCTTTTGTGGGAACCCCATACTGGCTGTGGGCACAAGCTCCTGATTAAGTGGACTTAAAGCTCCTGGAGCAAGAAAAAGAATATGTCTTTCTCAAATGCTGTTATTCCTTCACTCCCACAGCAGTGTTCTGCATATAGTAGAACCAAATGTACCCATAAAGATAACTGTGTTAGCTTTTCAGAAGACAGTAACCAGGATTATGTGACTTGTGTCTTTTGCAATTTCTTTTCTCCCTAAACAATACTCACTAACAAAACCATGACCTAGTAAAAGTCTGAGTACAAGTCCAGTAAACAGGGTGGTCTGTGTAGCTGCAGGTGAGAATCTGTCTCAGTGCATAGTAGAGACTTGGGAAGATACCACCTGATTGCTGCTTTGTTGTTTTTGTTGTTATCTGGTGTGTGACATGTAGAATTTCCCTCCGGGCTTCGTCTGAAGTCTATTTGGCGATGGTGGTAATGCTTCTCTTGCATATGCTAAATTCCTATACACACTTGTTATGTAGCTAATTTTATTTTATACCACAGCAAATTCTTGAAATGGAATAATAGTTTAAAAATAGTGGCCCTTTATGCTCTAAGACAATCACATATTTTGGGTATATTTGTACTAGGTTGGGGAGTCAGGAAAACTAAGGAAAGAGGGCCTGAGATTCCAGCAGAGGCCACCCAAGAGGGTGAGTTATTGCGCCAGGAACTTGTTGTGCCACAGTCTGTATAACTGCTAAGGAAGATGCAGGAGTAGGTAAAAGCACGAGTTTGGAAATCAAAAGATCTCTGTCCTAGTTTCAATGAGAAGTGCAATTTGGAGAAATCACATAATTTCTCTATGCCTCCATCTTCTCCTTTTAAAACATTTTTTAAGAACATTCTTAGTTATAACACAACGTTTTTTTCTGAGTACATTTCTGAAGTAGATTGTAAAGCTTTCCCCTGTGCAACACTTGGAACAACAAAGTCTGTTCTTGAAGGAATCTCTTTAATTTTTTGTTGTATTCATTTATAGGACGAATACACATCTCAGCAATCTCAAAGGCAGAAGGCAGGAAAATGTAGGTTATTTAGTCGAACTCAGGGCAAATGCAGCATGCCAAGGCTTGCACATTAGAAGACTTCTAGAATTCGTCAAGTTTCGTGAGTACTAAAGCTCTTTATTTTATTTTACATATGTAACTTTGTATTTTATTTTATTTTGGTAAGCAGAAGCATTTGGTTTTTCATTGGCAGACTGGCTGTGCTGTAGAGAGGAGAAACTTGCCTTTATGGCTGTTGGATCTGTTGCTGTGATCAGCTCATGCTGAAGATGATGTGACATGATATGTCTGATCATAAAAAATATTATCTGGATGATTGGTTGAGCTGCCTTACAAGATATGGATATTTTCCTCCATTTAAGTTTCTTCCCTTTCAAAACTATAAGAAATCATCTTTTTATTTAAAAAAATCTTAAAACATCAGTCATTTTTAACCACGCATGCAGAAGGAAAAATCTCAAATTGTTATCAAGGTGGAAAATAATTTAACATTCACTTGTTACACAAATAAAAATAATGCTCATTGAATTGAGAAAAGGTATAAACAGTTTCTGGTAAATTTTTTCCAGAAAAAAAAAGTGAAATTATCAGCATAATACTGATAACACCTGCTTGGACTTCAAACATAAAATAAGTTTACCCAAAAAACCACATTATTTTAAAACTTCTAAATTTATTGTAGATAATATTTTTTGGTTAGATGCAATATTTTTATTTTCAGCTATCAGGGTGCCCATCTCTTGTGATTTTTTTTCAGAGTTTTATTGGCCCTAAAAAGATGTTTACATCTTGGTAGATGTTGTAGAGGCAGAAAAGTTTTTCCTTCTTCCCTTCTAGGTTCTTTGTTCTAATAACTAAATTCGTGTAAGATAGACCAACAGGAGTAGAACAGACAGAAATTTAATACCATGTATACCTCCTCTATACATGGGAAAGACCCAGAAAAACTGAGGAAGTCTCTGAAATGTCTGAAACCGTCACCTTAAATCCCATCTTCAGCTAATGACAAAAAATGTTGGGGATGGGAAGTCAGCTATGGGTCATTACCAGGAAAAGCATAGCGAACAAAGGTGAGGTTGTTAAGCAGATTTAAGTCATTGCCTTCTCCACTGATAAGAGTTTTTAGAACTATATTGTACTCCTGAAAGTAACACTGTATGTTAACTATACTGCCATTAAAATGAAAAATTTAATAGCAAAAAAAGTTTCTAGAGATTGAGTTTATCCCTTTCTTCCTGGTACAGTGAGGAAGACACCCTTACAAATGGAGATTTCCCTTATAAATGTAAGTCTCTTACAAAAGCATAACTCTACTCAGGTTTTAGAACTTGTTTTAAAAAAAATAACCAGCTTAAAATAATATGCCAAAGAGACATATTTTGGGGTGGCAAAATCTGATCCCCTTCAGTCCCACCTTTGAAACTTCAAAGAAGTTTCGCAGTCTAGAAGCTAAGTTGATAGGTTGTTCCATAGTTCATTGAACCAGTCTCAGTCTTGAGAATAGCTAAATTCAGTTAAACAGTTGTGTCTTATTTCAGGAGGCAGGTGATGCAGATGGGATCCCAAAATTAGGCCTATGTTCTGTAAGCAATCATGTATTTAATATGAAGCATTTCTGTGGAAACAAAGAAGACCAAAGGTTAAAGGTCACAGCAAATTATAAACTCAGTGTCTGAGTCCTGAAAGCTACCAATAGAGACAATTTCTAGATATCAGCCTGGAAGCATCTTGAGATGGAGTGAGGGCAGGCAGTGGCAATATGACAGATTGTGCTGGTTTGCAGTTTGAATGTATCTGACGATGTCATCGAGTATACTAGTAAACTTTTTTGAGTGACCCATATAACAGACACAAAGATTGTCTAAACATGAGCTATTGTGGTGCTTTCTCTGAAGTTTGCATCAAATCGTCTAGCTTCAGTTTTCAGGGCTTGAGGAAAATGGGCAGTGATTCCAAGTCAAAGGATGGGAGAAAATTGGAAACATTAATTTGTAAAGTCATAGCCAGATATTTGAGGAAACGAGAGGAATTCAGGATCCAGTGCAGTTTATAGGCAAACAACAAATCTTCAGAGACAATCAAAACTAGAATCTAATATCCAGAAAGGTATGTTACTGAAACATAATTTTACTCTCTAAAATCACCTTCATTTCTATCCAGTCAGCCAAATTAAGACAATTTTTTTTGTAAAGTAAGTTTAGTTTTAATAAACATTGTCTGATTATTTATGTAAGTGCAGCAAGAATAGCAGTTGACTATATAGGCTCTTTTAAAATCTGCTTTGCTGAAACTTTTCATAAGGAATCTCAGATTGAACTTTTAAAAGCCCCTCAAGCCCAAGAAGCCAAACCAAGGATTTGTCATCAGACTTGCCTACAATCCTGTATGTTTGGTTAAATTCCTCTCTTTTCTAGATCCCCAAAATATCCTAAGAATCCTGCACCTGCAGGGAAGTAACCTTCCTTACTCACCTGGTAATATTCCCGGGAACTCTATAAGCAAAGTACCAGGCTGTTTTTCAGAGGGGCTTTTCTGGCCGCATAAAATCAACCTTAGTTCCTTACAGCTCTCTGATCATATCTGAGGCTATGCATGCCTCTCTCAAATATGGCATTCCAGGAAAAGTCTTGGTAATAAAACCATTGCTTCCAGTATATCCTATTACACAGAGAAGAGATTCTTACTGAACTTATGCAAAAAAATATATTGCGTGAAGGTGAAAATATAAGAATACTCAGGTTTTAAAATCTGGAGGGATCAAGTAGAGAGAAAAAGATAATTGTTTCAATTTGTTCACAAAGGTATATTTTACTGAATTGCTGTAAGTCATAATTAACTTAAGAGAAAAAGCTTCCTTAAACCTAGTAAAAAAAAAAAACAGTTAAAAAATCAGCAATAAAACAAAAAGTCACAAAAATTATAACCATCCTCATCAGTTCATTCAGTCCCATGTTATTAATTTTGTTCTATTGAATCTAGTTTATCCATTAGTTCTGGACATTTTTTTCCCAGTTTGTGTTTATGATCCTAACTTCACCAGAAACTTGTATTCTAGAGTACTTTCCAGGAGACTCCTTGAAGATGAAGCATTTTGGCAAAAAATTTTGCAAAAGCATCAGAGCAAAACAAAGACTTAAAAATGGCCATGGCTAAAAATCTGATGAGAGTTTATTACAATACAGTTAACAAAACAAATTTGGTTATTTCTATGACACACAGCACTTCAAGATAATAACTAGAATTACAAGTGATAACATTTTACCAGGACATACTAGATTTTTAGTAATCATATATGGCTTCTAGGACACTTATATTAATAGCATGTTATTCATAACATATTAATGTTATAAATAATTAATATATTGATAGCATGTATATATACAGATATAATATGAGAGGGTTTAATATCACTTGACAATGCTTCCCGTGCAATTTAACACACCAAATAAGCCTAATTAGTTTAACAAATCTGTTAATATATTCCAGTGACCCTTTAGATTATCCCACAGTTTCTTCCAAATCAAAAAAACTTCACTGAGAATTTGATTTGGTGAAGTCTGTCAAAAATATCAAAGATTTTGAGGCACCTGTGTGACTCAGTCAGTTAAGCATCGATTTCAGCTCAGGTCATGATCTCACAGTTTGTGAGTTTAGGTCCTGCGTTGGGCTCTGTGCTGACAGCTCAGAGCCTGGAGTCTGCTTCAGATTCTGTGTCTCCCTCTCTCTCTGCTCTTCCCTCACTCATGCTCTGTCTCTGTCTGTCTCTCAAAAATAAGTAAGTATTAAAAATATCAATAGATTTGATTTCATGACTAAATAAGGTCGTAGTTACTGTGAAACAATACTTATGTATTTAACCAAAATGACAAAGATTTCACAGGCAAATATAGAAGGTTACATAGTTCTGAGCAAAACTTAGCTCTTTTAATATTGAGAGGACTAGGTTTACTTAAGTAATCAAAGACCTGATGATAGAGATAACATGAAGCACAAACCATTTTGATAAAGTACAAAATCTTCCCTTTTTAGGCAGATTATTTTAAATGGTAAAAACCTTTTATAGTCTTTTATCAAGAGGAGACTAATAGTCCAAGATTACTTTTGATACTGAAATTCACTCACTCAATGAGCGAGGGGCAGAGAGAGCTTACTTTTGATACTGAAATTCGCTCACTCAATGAGCGAGGGGCAGAGAGAGAATCCCAAGCAGGCTGTGCCATGTCATGAGGCCATATTTGGATACTGCTAGAGGTCTAAGATAATTACTATTTATTTATTTTTATTGTTTGTTTGTTTGTTTGTTTGTTTGAGAGAGATCAAACAGGGAAGGGGCAGAGAGAGAGAGAGAGAGAGAGCGAGTGAGCAATGTAGGGCTGGAACTCATGAAAAGTGAGATCATGACAAAAGTCAGAGGCTTAACTGACTGAGCCACCCAGTCACCCCAAATTCCCTTCTAAAGATTTCTTTCCACAATCCTACAACTTTCAGATTTTATCATATGTTTTTTTTTTCCTCTTTTCCTCTTGAAATAACCAGTTTTACTTTAGGACAAATTTACTTTTTTTTCCCCTTCAACAAAAATGAAAAAAAAATGCATTTCCATCTGTTATACCTTCTTTTATTAAAAACACACATCCTGATTTCTTTGCATGTGAAGATATTTCCATTATCATTTCTAATAGTTTTGGTTGCAAATATTAATTAGAATTCTTAGCCCTTAGAAACCTTAATTTCTAGTGAAAACTAAAAAGTAAGTTATTATGAACAGTCTGGTACACCAGTATTCCTTAGATTGGCAAATTTATGAATACATTTTATAATTTCTGGAAGCATGTGCTGCTTCATAGTATGATCTTTCAGTAAAGCACAAGACATGTTTACCAACAGACTCAAATTTATCTTTAGTTTCTCTGTAGTCCAGAAGCCAGAAGTAGATAAACCATTGTTCAGTAATTGTTTTATTATTTTATCTTATTTGGAAATGATTTATATATTGAGCAAATTTCCATCATTTAACTTAGCTTAGCAAAACTCTAAAGTTTCAAGTTACCAAAAAAAGATTTTGGTAAGTATTTTTAAGTACACATACCATAAAATGGAATTATAGCTAAAAAATTCACCTAAAAACTCTTACCCCACTAACATCTTTCTAAATCACTTCCTCCCAACAATTACGTTTAGACTACCCATGAAAACTTCATGAGCCATTAGACAAAATCAGCCATCATCCTAGGCTATTTTTCTTGTTGACAATTTTCTATAACAGAGATATAAAATATGAACTTATTTGACTACTAAACCTAGGCAGGATAAAAGTTATATGTGTGTGTTATATTCACTATTGATAACTCTAAAGACATATGTATTTTAACTAAATCAGTGAACTTAAATTAGCTTTAATACTGAATATTTTCCAGATCATGCAAACCTACAAAGCATTTAGTTTCTGTTATATTTCTGAGAACTTTAGAAATGCTTAATTTTTAAGTACTTGAGTTTAAGTCAAGTATATAGAGCTCTTTACAAATTATTTTTGGCAATACCACCCAGAGGTATTGCACACATAAATATGCAAACAGACACAGAGACCCCATAGCCACTGCTTTAAAATTTGAGCCATTAGTCAGGCACAACACAAAACTCACTGGTTTATAAAGAAGAGTTGGATCCAAATTTTGTTTTGGTGATTAGAATAAGTTAAGTTCACCCACTCAGATAGCTAGTTTTTTGACTAATATTTGTGGAGAAGATACTTAAGATTTTTTCATAGCCCAACTTCCAAATACTTCTCCACAGTAGTTTTTTTTTTTTTTCTTTTGATGAGAAATATCTCCTTCTAAACTTTTCATTTCAAAGGATGGCTCTTAGGTCCTAGAAAAGACAGAGAGATAATCTACATCACAAAGACGATTCAAGTGTTTTCCAAGATGGAGTTTTGGGGCCATATTTGACTATTCTCAGAGGACTAGGATAATCGCTATTTATTTTTATTATTTATTTATTTATTTATTTATGAGAGATCAAGTGGGGAAGGAGCAGAGGGGGAGAGAGAGAGAGAGAGAGAGAGAGAGAATCCCAAGCAGGCTCCACACTTAGCATGAAGCCCAACACAGAGCTTGATCTCACAAGCATTAGACCTGAACCAAAATCAAGAGTCAGATGCTCAACCAAATGAGCCACCCAGGCACTCTGATAACTACTATTTAATTTCTTTCTTTCCTTAAGTGTAAGATAATTCTGCTTCCAATGTCCTGACCTTTTTCAATATCTACGGGCATTTTGAGACCACTAGTGGAGGTTTGGGGATTGGTAAGGATAGGTGAGCTTTAGATGGCCCCTAGAGCCACATTTCTGGTTTTGTAGAGATTTCCAAAACAAAGACAGTTGTTTCCAATTCACCAAATAACTGGATTATAGCCTGAATATCAAAGGACCGACCTGCCTTTCCAACACCCTCATTTCTCTATGGCAGGGAGATTTCCAACTAAGATAGAAATGAAAAGATTTGTGCCTTTGTAAAGTTTGTGTAAAGTAGTTTAACAAAATCCTTCTTTTATTTTTAAATGTATTTTTTATCTTTATTTATTCTGAGAGAGAAAGCACATGAGCAGAGGAGGGGTGGAGAGAGGCAGGGGGGTGGGGAGAGAGAGAGAATACTGGGAATCATGACCTGAGCCAAAATCAAGACTCGGACACTAAACTGACTAAACCACCCAGGCACCCCAACAAAAGCCTTATTTCTGAGTGTGCAGTTGAAACTTAGCTTCTATCAGCCCCCGAACATGTCTTCAGCTGATAATTTATAGGAGGTTAGGAAAAAATTTTGTCATCTGTTTCTTCAGTGAACGGGCTTGTGAATGGCCACTAATCTTTCTAGTTTCTCTCTACATTTAGTAGGATCTTCTGAAAGAGACGATTAAAGGGATTTATAATTTAAAAGATCCGCTGCTGTCCAGGGGACACGAATTCTTTGTAATGGGGATCTTGCATACATTCTCAAAGGACATTGCATAGGAAGACCTGAAGCTGGCAGAGCCTAATTACGGAGCCCTGGAAGTTGGGAGGGATTGTAAAGGACAGCAAAGCAAGTCCTACCACCCATCTTGGGTGTTTCTGTTAAGTTCATTTCCTGGCTTTCAGCATTTACATGTGTTAACTATATACTTTGTGTCTAGAGATTAGGCTGAGTGCCCCCTGTAAATCTTGTAAAAAAGAGGAAGCTAAAATAAGCAGATGGGATGGATTTTCAGAAGAGGAATTTACGTTGGATGTGGACATTGATTTTTGTCTTAAGTCCAATTTTTGTTCTTTTTTTTCTCATCAAAAGAGTTGCTAAAACTAGCCATTACACTTCTTTGTGTCCACGTTTTAAATTTGGTCTTTCTATAGGTACTAATAAGAAATTTGTTTAGGATAAGAGTTCTGAAGAAGAAGGAAGAGGAGGGGGAAGGAGAAGGAAAGAAAGAAAGGAAAGGAAAGGAAAGAAAGAAGAAGGGAAGGGAGGAAGGGAGGAAGGAAGGAAAATTTTCAAATATCAAAGTTTGCCCAATTCAAAGGATCCATCATCTGGCCATTGACAAATAGGATCTTATTTTAATCTCGATACCCACTCAAACCAATAAGCCTTTTTATGGCTTAACCAAGGATACAAGACCATCTCCAAAGGAGAATGCAAAAGCTGCAGGCCTCACAAGATCCAGAACTTTCACTTTCAGAGTTAGCCTAGGAAAGCAGAGGCCTTCCTTTCATAGGCAGTAAGAATAGCACAGTATAAATGGTATCTCTGGTTTCCCATGAGAACATGAGATGCCTCCAGTTGCAGACCTGTTAATCTGTGACATTGGGTAGGTTCTACTGGACTGGGACTTTTTCAGCACTAACAAGAGAATGAAGGTTGAGATGACAAAGGTCCCTTATGGACCAGGACCACTTATGACAAACTCCCCTGAAAGCCGGCACAGCTGGACAAAGAGAACACTGTTTATTGGATCCACAGCCTAGTTAGCTGTTCATCAGATGCATGTCTATGCATGTACCCTCCAGCTGACAGAGACTAAGAAGAGTATTCTCACTGGTCATAAAACCAGGTTCTCAAGCTTAGAACAAGACGGAAGAGACAAAAAGAAACAATGACTGTCTCTGAGAGAAAAGGGATCAATAGAAAACAAAAGTACTGATAGCAAATTTTTTACAAAAGCCACTGTACCCAATGAACTAGTTCACGCAAATATTTTCTCCTGCTCACCTAAATTTAGACAAAGAAAAGGACTGGATCACTCTTGCTTCCATTAGACCCTGAAGGAAGAGATCCAGGAGACTGATATGGTGAGAATTCTTGCCTTCTGCTGGCTTTTGTCAGAGGTCCCAAGATCTCTCAGCTGCAGTGGCTCTGGAATGAGCAGTCACCAGTATGTGAAGGTCCCATCTGGGTTTCCAAAATAGGGGCAGAAGAATTTCCTCTTGTATCCTCTTAGGTTCTTTGGCTGGTCTCATAGTTAAATTGATGTAAAATCAACAGGAGAAAGCAAACAGAAATTTAATAACACGTATACCTCCTATGCCATATATACATAGTAGAGACCCAGAAAAACTGCCTAAGTCTCTGAAATGGCTGAAGCCATCACCTAAAATGCCATCTGCAGCTAAAGACAAAAGGTGTTGGGGATGGGGAGTCAGTTATGGAAGGTTACCAGGAAAAGCACAGCAAACAAGGGTAAGGTTGTCACACAAATTTAATTCATTGCCTTCTCCATTGAGAAGAATTTCTAGAGATTGAGTTTTCCCCCTTTACCTGATACAGGGAGGGAGACATCCTTACAAATGGAGATTTTCCTTATAAATATAAATATTCAAAAAGGGTAACTTTGACCCAGTTTTCAGAGCTTTTTCTTTTCTTTTCTTTCTTTTTTTTTTTTTTATGTCTGCCATTTCTTTGAAAAAAATAGCTAAGTTAAAATAACCAATATACCAAGGAGGCATATTTGGGAGTTGCCAACTCTGCCCTCCTTCACTGTAGGGATTAAAGTTTATGACTTTTTAACATACACAATGTTGGCGTTATTTTTTGTTCATTGAACATCCACGGCTCTACTTGTGACAGGCTGTCAAGAAACATGTCTCTGAAAAGGCAGGTTAGCTCCTCAGAGACAATCAGTGATGCAATACTCAGTGATGTGCTACACCCCGCCAGAGTGCCTCTTACGGTTCCTGTGTGCAGTGATGTGATGTCTGAACTATTTGTTTTGCTCTGCCATAAGATAGCATTAGCAGATGTAATGGGAACAGATCACTCATTTGTGGAAATATTTATGGTCGTGCTTTCAAAGGACCATTCAATCCACAGTTGCAACTGATGAAGCATATAGCAGGGACTGTTTCTAAAACCATGTGGGCGAAAATGTCATCCTACAAGGCAGTTAAAATGTGTTAACTTAATATGTGTATGACCAGAGATTAGAAAACATTCGCTAGCTGTCATATTTGAGCAGATTCAACGCACGTGCATTTTCAGTAAAATAGAAGTAAGTAATCATCTTATGTTGAAAAGGCCAGGCTAAATTGCTTTAATTTAAGAGGAAGGCTTCACTATCACATAGTTCAGGCTGCCCAGCAAGGAACCTTTTCATAACCAAAATGCACCTTTTTTTTTTTTTTACCTGACAAAGCTTTTTTAACATTACAGATATTGTTTTCTGAGCAGTACTTAAAATCACACTTCACAGCTCCTGAATGCAACACACTGAAATGTGAAACTGAACCAGTCTTTCTCTTTTAGGCTGCTGATAAATTTTCTATCAAAATGAGAAAAGCCATAGAAGATGATTTAATTTAACAGATGCCCATAAGTGTGATGTTGGCCACACACAATAGCTTTCACTGCCAGTCGGTAGCTTTGCCTTCTTTTGCTAAGCACCTCACTGTGCTCTAATTACTGAATGTCTTTTAGTCCAAAAGCTCCCTAGAAGCAGGTCATAATAAAATATAATGCCCAGTCAATAAATGCTGGCAAATCTTTGTCAAAATTTGCCAAAGATGTTGAGAAAACCCTGAAAGGGTAAGGAGAGAAGGCTAAATGCATTCAGGAATACAACAGGGAGGTAACTTTTAGACACTTTTTAATACTTTCATTACTTGGGGCTACTTAGTACAGTAATAATTTACTAAATAGGAGCAATTTAATAGAGAATCCAGAAATGTAAAAGAATTATTGCATCTCTGAAACAAGGACATAGCATTCGCTCTGAAAAGATGAGACCCAGCATTTCCAATAAAGTTGATTTACTACTTAATGCACATCTGAAACAGCGTGGTGTTGGTTCAGAGAGCAGTTTGTAGCAATTTGATTTACACTAATCAAATGAAATGGTGCATTTTCCTGACACATAAATGAAGTACACATTTTAAAAAATTACTTAAGAAAATAGCTATTCAAAGTGTTCAGTCATCATGATGGAAGCTAGTGGACGTTTCACACTTACATTAAATTGATGAAGTTTAGTTGTCTCTAAGGATACATCTTTGCAATCATCCATCTTGTAAGTATGTTTTAAGAAATCAAAAGTTCGTCCTTCTAATTTCATTTAATTTTATATCAAAAATGTTTTTAAAATATGTAAGGGATGTGGAAGGTGGAATGAGAAACTCCAGCCAAATAGGAGTTCTAAAAGGAGAGAAAATATTATGTAAGAAATGTTGCCATTAAATGTTTTTCTTAAGAGATGGATTGAGTGTTTGTGTGAGGGCAGGAATTCTCTAAGGTTTGGATTCCACACTAGGTACTGAGCACCTGCTTTATGCCAGGCACCATGTTAGGTGCTTAAACTACAAAATTGTATACATTGTGGTCCTTTTAAGTAACAAACTCAAGTTTATTATTGGAGATAACTTGGTATGATGGAGACCAGATCTGGCAGGCTAAAGAGATCTCTCAGAGCTTGAGCTGAGCCAAGCTAGAAGAATAGCTAGTCATTTTTTAAGCAAGTAGTGGTATGTCTCTGTTTGGGAGCAAGGGGCAATGAGCCCAAGGTTGTCCCAGGCAGATATGTGAATTGCACAGAACCATGCATCTGTGAGCAGGTGCAAAGATGTCCCGCAATAAAGGACTCACAGGCTTTGCCAAAGAACCTAAGACTATCTGAAGGTCCTGAAGAGCTATAGGAGGTTTTTAAGCCAGGCAGTGACATGGTCATTTTAGGAAAAGGAGTGAGGAAGAATTGAGATGAGTAAAAACAAATGGAGACAGGGAGGTACACTTACAATGCTGTTGAAGTGAAGGTGAAGACCTGAGGTAAGTCATTCACAGGAGGACAGAGATTTGACAGATACCAAAGTGGTGGACTCAGATTCAACTCAAGACAAATTCTATGTGAGAGATGAATGAGAGGACAAAAGTACAAAATCTGGTTTGGAGTTTATTCGTTTTTCAAGATGACCAAAGAGATAACATTGACCCTAACCAAAAAAAGAGAAGGAAGAGGAGATTTGGGAGAAGATGGTAATTACCTTGTGTTTAATACAGATCTGGAGCTTATTGGAGAGATTTGAGATGGGCTATAGAATTTGAAGTCACTGGAATAAAGAGCATTGAATTTACAGATGTAAGAGATTTCTAGGGAAAATATATAAAGAAGAGAAACAGCTGAAGGTGAGAATATTTGGAGAAAATACATACTTAAGTACTATTAAAAGAGTGTAGATCTATAGAGTCAACTTTAAAAAGACATCCAGGAAAGCCCAGGAAAAACAAAATAAAGAAGACAGGAAGAAAGAATTTCAAGGAAGTCAAAGTCATTTAAGATATTTAAAGTCTAAAACTGAGGGTTGATGGGGGGTGGGAGGGAGGGGAGGGTGGGTGATGGGTATTGAGGAGGGCACCTTTTGGGATGAGCACTGGGTGTTGTATGGAAACCAATTTGACAATAAACTTCATATACTGAAAAAAAATAAGATATTTAAAGTCTATGGAGAAGTAAATTAACATGAAGATTGAAGAAAGCCCATTGGAACAACGAAAGAGTTTCAATGGAGGATGGGTCAGGGAGACCTAGAGGCTGTGGGCTGGAGGAGGAAAAGGAGAGGAGAAAGTGAGACTGTATGTATAAGCAAGCAAGAAGGTGGTGGGGTGGTGGGGAGTGTAACAGTTTAAGAAGGAGGTAGGATCAAGAATGTTTTCTACTTTTAAGAAAAGAGAGGTTTGGCCAAGTTCATAGTTGGGGGTGATAATGAAATAAAATGAAAACATGACAAAGAGGTTGAAGATAGAACCAAACTAGAAGATGGTGATGGCTCAGTCTCTGAGCAGGCGGGTGATGATGCTGCCCAGGGAAGGAAGAGGGGCAGCAGCCACTGCGAGAAACAAAGGAAGAAGAAGAGACTTGGTGCAGACAAGTTTGAAGATTAAGATTATCAAGGCTTTGGGTGGAGGGCCGATGGGGCAGTCACACAGAACTGAAAAGACTAGGGTTATTACAAGTGCATGGTCTCCAACTCCAGCCAGATCTCAGCACTGTCTAAAAACCCATTTAAGTGTCTCTAGCTAAGTTATCCTTCCCTGAATAGGATAACTCTAAGGATGGCATTCTACACTGGCTCTTAGATTTTCCCCATTGTTCCCAGATTTTACCAAACATGGTAACTTGTTTGATAATGTACACTTTATTGGGTATTTTCCCTTTCGTGTATCACTTGCCCACTCCCCGTAGAATCTACTCCCAAAATAACAATTTTTATTTAAATCCTTTTTTCAGGATTGGCTTTGGAGAAAACTCAAAGTAGAACAAATAAAGTGCTTAAAATAATGCCTGCCATATAAGAATCACTCAATGATGCTTTTTGATATATAAATCGGGGACGATAAGATGAATAAATATTATCTACATAATGTGCTCAGTTTAGTGCCTGGCACATAGAATGTGCTCTATAAATAGCCATATCAGTGTTCAGAGCTGGTAAAGGCCATTTAGTTTCCAGGAATCATGCCACATAGGGTTTAGAATGAACTACTTCTAGGGACGCCTGGGTGGCTCAGTTGGTTGAGCGCCCAACTCTTGATATCAGCCCAGGTCATGATCCCAGGGTCATGGAATTGAGCCCCGTGTCAGGCTCTGCACTGAGTGTGGATCCCGCTTAAGATTCTTTCTGTCTCTCCTTCTGCCCCTCTCCCCCACTTGTGCTCTCTCTCTTTCCCTCTCTAAAATAAAAGTTTTTTAAAAAGGAAAGGAAGAACGAACTGCTTCTACTCTGGATGAGTGAAGAGAAGCAGGGGCCTCCAGGAGGAGCCAGACAGAGAGCTGGAGGCAGCATTCTCTGAGTGGGTTGAGGAATGAAGGGTGGTGGCACAGGAAGCGAAGCTTCCTTGGGGTGCCATGGCAAGTTTAGGAGGCCGGTGGGATGAGCACAGAGAATGTGCATGTGAGCAGGGGAAGATCCAGAGAAATGATCAGAGGTTTGCAGTTTGGATGGGTGGCCAAGGATAATGAAGAGTTGAGGCAGAGCAGGATGATCTGACCCCATGGTGCCACATAAAGTTGCTTCAGTGTGTCCCAGGCTGAGATGGCAAGTCTCACAGAGCTGGTGGTTGACCGAGGAGCTGGAATCCACTAGCAGAGCCCATAAGGTCAGACATAGCAATATGTCTGCAGGAAGATGGGTGTCTGTAGGTTAAACCAGGACAAATGGTGATAACATAAGGGAAGAGAAACACAGCATGTTCATTAACCTGTGTCTCCTTTTGGTCCTATTGTGCATAATAATCATACCAGGCTTATGTGACAGTGTATGAGAGTAAATAGCCTGTAATTATAAGTAAATATGGACAGAGTCCCTACTCTTCAAAACAAGTTATGTGCTGTGATTCCTTAAAAACGCCACTAGAGAAATTTGAACACAGAAATAGAGGTGCAGGGGAGAATTTAGTCCCCACCATTAGAATATAAATCCAGGCCGATGAAGTAAGTCCCACTTGCTGCTGTAAAATGATGCTTGGGCAAGCATTTATTTTGCACCTACTGTGTGCTAGGAGCTTTATTTATATTGTTGCATTTATGAAATGTGTTCAGGTAGGAAACACAGAGGGAAGAAAAGGTGAATCCCCACGGCTTTGTTAAGGCAGTGACAATTCAAGGATATTGCTACCTCCCTCTGTCCAGCTGTGACAATCTCCTATGCCACCCCTTCTACATGTTATATTCCTCTGAGGTGACAAATTGTAGAAATAGGGGGAGATAGGAGGAGAAAGGCTGAAATAAGGTTTCATAGAGAAAAAAAAAAGTGAGACAAGAAGGGAAAAAGGGATCAACAAAAGTTACATCGAAAATAAGAAAAAGATGGTGTTTGAAAATGAGCCTTTTGCTTGTCAGCATACTTCTTTCTACACCTAAAATGCATACTCGGCCTCAATGATGAAATAGCATGTAATCTAGTCACGTGGGGGAAAGGAACTTGCAGAAATTGTTCCAAAGCCATTACAGAAAATGTGACCAGCAGAGGCCTTATATTTCGACTCCTGTTCCTGGTAATCTTTTGAGTCAGAGAAGGTGGAAACAAAGTTTAATATTTCTAAAACGTATGTGGGTGAAGACAGTTAGGTTCTGATTTCAGGGCCCAAATCACAAGAGCTTTGCATTTAATTGTGGCGAATGTGAAAGGTTTTCATTAGGTAGGTGTTTGTAAAGAAAAATTTAAATAAGCATTAGGGGATTTTAAACCCCTGATGAGGTAGTTACCTGCTGCATTATTTAGAACACTTGGGACTCAACCGCTGCCCTTTTGTGTGCCAAGCAGCCACTGACTGATGTAAGGGCCTCAGAATTTCTCCCTTAGGAGGTATAATCAGTGAAAGTCCTTTACCAACACTAGTCCCTGCTAGACATCTAAGGGACAAGTTTTCACAAATCATGTGGACTCTCTAGCACAATAACAGTAGCACTCATTGTAAGTTGCTAAATTTTGCAAATTAATGAGTAACAAGATGATGGCATAGGTCAGCAATACGTATTATGCTTAATTTTCATTAAGTGATTTGCATATTACATCTCTGCCTGAGTAAACAGGTGATGAGCATAAAGTCACCAAACATCATTAGCCCTCTGTGATTATATTACGTTTTTGCATAAAATGAAACTTTCTGATGTTTTATAATTACTGCAGTGTATTAGCAAAATTTTATTATGCAATTAAAACATTAGCTACAACAAATATAAATATGTTCATGTGTTCTTAATTACAGCACTTTAATAATCACCGTTCACTTGTGTATAAGTAGTTTACATATGATTAGAAGCACTTAAATTAATGTAAAAGTGGAATTTCAAACTTTTAAATCTGATTTTTCTATAAATGGAAATGATTTTATGATTGAAATGTATAGCCAAAGAGGTAGGACTGACATTGAACAGCCCTGAACCTAGTGGCTGTAAACACCCTGACCCTGGGTTCAAATCCTAGCTCTGCCGCCTCTGAGCCATGACACCTGCAACTCTGTACCTCGGTTTTCATATCAGTAAAATAGAAATGCCAATTATAACTAAAACACTTCCTAGACTCGTTGTAAAGATTAAATGCATTGGTAGATCATGGCATTTAGAATGACACCTGACACATAATTAGCACTGCATGAGTGAGAGTGATTAATATCATTATTATTGCTTGATTGTCAGAGGAGCTATTATTCCAAATTATCAAGATAGGGGTCTTAATAAGCTTTCTCAAAAGATCTCAAACAACCCTTTAGGTAGGCAAAGCAAGCAACCAACAGGACATTTTTCTCTCTCTTGGAGATGCAAAGTAGGAGCCTGCGGAATCACTTGTCAGGTCAGCATTTAAGGCCTCAGACTTCCAAGCAGATGGTACGATGAAACATTAGAAAGGGTAGAAGCAGAGAGGCTGCTAAAGAAGGAAAACTTCATTCATCTTTTCCCTGAGGAAGGCCTCCACCTCTTCCTCACTCTTCTTCTTGAAGGGGAGCTAAGGAGTTAGAGCTGAGGAATCTCATGAGGCAGGCAGTCTTCACGGGGAAAGGGAAATGGGGCCACTGTACTGGGTTCCTCTCAAAGCACAGGAAGTGCCTGACCTGGAGCCTATTTTCTTAAAGCAAAACCCGCACTTACACTCTTTCCTTCAGTTCTTCCTGCAGCCAACCAGAGTGTGGTAAGTCTGCTTTAGGGTTTCAGGTGTAAGGAGAAAAAAACTCCCTTGGGCTGTGTGCACCAGCTCAGCTTACCGGAGCATTGCTTGGACTTTGGGACAGGAGCCCTGCTAATGGCTGATAATCTGCTTCCTTGGGCTAGCATTCCTTGCCTGTATCTCTCTGTCCCAGTTAGCTGTTGTCTGGGTAGGTTTCGGACATTCCTGGGTCCTTTCCCTGAATTCCATCTAAAAACATCCCAATCCCAACACAATCTCTGACATCATCTAATGGGGAAACTGAGGCCCATGAAGAAAAAGTAACCTGCCCAAGATCACACGGTATTTACTGGTAGCATTGTGGCATGGAGTTAAGTTTCTTGATTCCCAGCTTATTACTCAAAAATTAGGTATAATCGTTATAATATGGACAAAATACAAAAAACTCCTCACATCTGGAAATACAATGTTTAAAGTACACAAGCATACGATCTGCTTTTGTATAGAACTGAGGTCTTAGCCATGCTTTATTCTTTCCAAAATCCTTCTCAGAAAAGCCTCATGTTCCTAGCCAGATTCCCACTTAGGCAATTACATCCTGTTCATATAAACTGTTTTTATATCTCAATTGGACAGAGCACACTTCCATCTAATTTATCTTGCTCCCCTAATTGGCTTTGCAGGATTGCTGTGTGAGCTTTGAATTGCTGCACTTTCTCTCTGCATTCAGGGTGTCCTTAGGGAGCCATTATGTAAATTACTTTTTTCAGTGTGCTAAATGATGCCCTAGTGCCCTGAAAGAGTTAATTCACCTCAGAAAGGTGAGCAGTTATTCACCTAAGGACCAGGACTGTTACTGACCCAAAGTGGGCCTTAACAATCTGGGCATATGGCCAATTAGCCACATGCTGGCTCAGTAGACATTCAGTAGGTAGGCGCCCAACCATTGTTTATGCCCCATTGGAAATGACTTAACCATGGGGAACACATGACTTGTTCAACTGAATCCCAAGTCTCCCTAGGAGTAGAAGTTAGAAATAGTTCTGCCTAAGAACACCTATTTAGACTAACACTTGACTCCTAGGGGAGTAATCTATTTTTGTTCACAGATGGTCCTAGGAACTCCTGAATATACAAGTTGGTTCTGCAGCGGCCCTTCCCAGACAAGATATCATGTTCCCCAAAGGAGCATTTCAGGGGTCCCAACTGAAGGAAAAAATAATTAATTATAAGATGTTATTCCGTCTACTAGGACTGTTCAATAGAAATATAATATGAACCACATATATAATTTTATATTTTCTGGTATCCATATTAAGAAAAGTAAAACTAAATAAGTAAAATTAATTTTGATCTCATATTTTATTTAACCCAACATATCCCAAATATTGTCATTTCAACATGAAGTTAATATTAAAATATTATTGAGATACTTTACATTCTTTATGTTTGTATGAAGTCTTTGAAACATGGTGTGTATTTTACAGTTAAAGCACATCTCATTTTGGTACTAGCCACATTTCAGGTGGCCAGTAACCACATGTGGCTAGTGACTGCTATACTGGACAGCCAAGCTCTTAAAGTTATCTGAGTTGGTATAGCCTTAAAGGGGGGTCACATCTTCTTTTTCTCCCACCTGTTTGTTTTGTTTTGTTTTGTTTTGTTTTGTTTTGTTTTGTTTTGATGCCAGGCAAACTCAAATCCCCTGAGCTTGTTCAATTCTTTGTAAGTTTGATCCAACATCTCCAAAGTGTTCTACAGACTTGACCTTTTTTTTTTTTTTTAAATAATCATTTGCCTTATGGGAACTTTGTATGCTTTTTATACCCCAGAATCTCAACTCCTGAAGTAAAAACTAAACTGGAAAATGATGTGAATAGAGCTATATAGCCTTTTCAGAAATATGGAAGCTATAAGAGGCAGAGAATCTGTTGTTGTTGTTGTTGTTGTTGTTGTTGTTATCGTCTTCATTGTTGTTGTTTGTTGTTTTTCCTGGAGGTAGAAGGGAGGTGGGAAATACTGGAGTAAATTAACTAAAATGAAGGCCAACAGTTCCATAAAACATTAAGAATCTACTATAAGCCAGGCTCTTATAGCACAAAGATGAGCAGGCCATAATCATAGTAGTTGAAAAGCTTGTAATTTAGCAAAGACCATCCTAAGAGTGATTTGATATGATATAGAGAAGTGATCAATGAGAGGTAAGAACAGACTCTATTTGAGCAAATTGTGTGGTGTTTTTACCTAACTTTGGATACAAAGACATCTTCCTCGGGGAAAAGGAGTAAAACTTGGATCCCCCAAATGAGAATGAGAGGTAACCAGAACACCACCTGAGACCTACAGCTTATAAATCATGTTATGAACTCACACTTTTTCTGTAAGTGATGGGAAGCCACTGGGAGTTTCTAAAGGAAAATTAGGTTTCAGTTGGATTAGATGGATGACTCTGATTGCCTATGGAGGATGAATTGAAGGGGTAGAAGAGGGGGTCTAAGAGGTGAAACACTGGAATAGAGGAAAGGAGACAAAGTATGAGGCTGATATGAGAGAGCAGGGCATTGACAAAGGAACTGACCAAGGGGGAGAGGGTAATCTAAGGCAATGATAGACATACATGAGGTAAAATCAGTAGGTGTGGGTGACTAGTTAGATCCAGGAGATAAGATTGAAAGCAATTAGGCAGAGATTACAGACAAAAAGTCAATTTAGAGGTCAAGATGGTGAGTTCTGTTTTTGAGGAGACTGAACATGTGTTGTGCCTCTGCAACATCCCAAGAACTTTGCCAACAGACAGTTAGTTACTTACGCAGGTCTGATGCTCACATTTGTAGGTAGTAAATAACACCTGCTATTTACAGATCATTTAATGAGATCAAGGACTTTACATTTGCAACTTTAGTAATGGCCAGAATGAATTTAAGAGACATAAATTATTATGATAAATTTTACAGATGCAGAAGATCAAATGTAAGTGTTATAATTAGGAGCCAGGATTGAACCTCCAGGTTGTCTGAGCTTATAGCCTCAAATTGCACTCTGAATTTTATCCTGTGTCATCTAGGTATAATATCATAGAGTAAAATTCATGAGTGAAAATGATATCACCCAAGATGAAGATGAAAAGAGATCAGTGGGTCAAGGACTAAACATTTTATCACTCATCATAAATCTAACAGTACCTCACTTTTCACAAATATTTAAATATATGATAAATAAAGTGTTTGCTTACAAATGTACTGTTTAGTTTAAAGGATATCTTATATCCTTTTTGTTACAAATGGTTCTATGGCTGAATATTTACAATATCTACAATCTTTTTGTTTTGCGAATTTATGAAGAGGCTAAGTTTTAAGAACAAAGGAAAATAATAATACTCAACTAAAAAAGTAAAACAAGACAATTTAAGACTTGATAACTTCCATAATGTTTAGTGGTCACAGAAGACTGTCACAGTCAGTAAACAAACATCTTCCATCCACTACCTGCCACCAATCCTCCCACCCACCTCCCACCACTCTTATCTTTTAACTCATATCTACTCTTTTCAGTGGTGTGAAAATAAATTATTATAAAAATTAATTTAATGTAACTTTCCCATGGGATGATTATCTATGTATATTTATTTTCATGTTCTGATTGTCACTGTCAGCTTTTTCTTGGTGTCTCACTTGATACTGGGTTCTGAAACCCAAGCCTTTACAGAGCTCAAGGTCTCCACTCTTCCTTCTCAGCCTGCATTTCTATTTTCTGTACTAGGAGTCCATTTAGCTACTGTTATATTGTTGCTATCTAGATAAAAAGTGAGACACACCTTAGGACCTCAGCACTGTCACACACCTTCTGGACCATTGATTATCAACCCCTTACACTAATACCACCCTCCCCCATTTTAGATGGTCTGGCTAGAACCCATTTGACATGACCTTTGGATGTTGTAATTAGATGATGCTCAAGGTCCAGTTAGGCCTGATTAGCTTCTAAGAAGTGTTCTTAAATATGTCTAGTGTTAGCACTAGCCTGCCATGGAATTCTCAATATGGCTCTTGGTAGAAGATGTTTATAGTTTTATTGTAACTGATTTTGTTTTTTAGGGACTATAATCACAGTGGTGTGCCTGTTATATAAAATCTTCCTTCTTGTAGGCATTTCAAAAAGTATTTTTGGAGAGGTAAATTCCAGATGACAAAATAACTGAAGCTTTTCTATTTGCTCAAAAGTCATAAAGCAAAAAAAAAAAAAAAATAATAAAAAAATTTTTGGTTAAAAAAAAGTGAACTGACCTGAATGATTCACAGCTAGAATCTCTCCTAAAATTCAACTAACTAAGTTACAATTAAGTTACAAGACTAATAACTACAAGAGGAGTGATCCGTTTAATCAGCTAAGCCTTATTTAACACAACTATCAAGGCTCAATCTGGCTCTTTCTGTCTTCCTCTCAGTTGTGCCAAATCGCTCCCTCATTAACTCATATCTAGTTGTAAACTGATCTGGAGCCTTTCTTTCTTTCTTTTTTTTTTTTTTTTAATTTTCTTTTAAGTTAATTTATTCTTGAGAGATAGAGAGACAGAGCATGAGCAGAGGAGGGGGAGACAGAGAGGGCGACATAGAATCCCAGGCAGGCTCCAGGCTCTGAGCTGTCAGCACAGAGCCCAACATGGGGCTCAAACCCATGAACCGTAAGATCATGACCTTAAGCCAAACGCTTAACTGACTGAGCCATCCAGGCACCCCAATCTGGAGCCTTTCTTTTCATGAGGATGGTCAGGTGGCTGCTCAAGTGACATTTTCTTAAAGAGCCCAGATCTAACTAATATCATCTTGTATGCCAGCCTTCCAGTACATCTGCAACCACTTAAGTAGTACTGGGAACAAAAAACTATGACTTAGCTAATAGAGCCATGATTCATTTGCATGAGTAACTACCTTTGTTTACCCCATATAACCTATTGTCACCATAACCAGAAGTAGATTCTTTCATTTATTTTTAGAATAAATATTTATAGATTATTGCCCATACTCTTGGCACTGAGAAGGTACTGACAAAACCCAAGAGAATATCACAACATGGATGGTCTCTGCCCTCGATGAGTCAATATTTTCATGTATCCAAATGGGAGGGGAGAAGTACCGGATGGTGTATCGGTCAGAGTACAAGCTAGGTTATGCTACAGAAAAATATATTCTCCAAAGTCACTGGTGTCTGAAAACAATGGTTTATCTCTCATTTTCACTTCATGCCTTTTGCAGCTGAGCTGGGGCTCTGCTCCACATCTCTTTTCTCTGAGGTTCACGTTAACAGAGTAATCACTATCTCAAATATTACTGGTCACTAGAGTCTGGGCAAAAAGCACTCTAGAGGGTCTTGCATTAGTAATTCACTGCCTTGGCCTGGAAGAGATACTTCTTGCTTCTACCCTCAACCTAATAACCAGAACTAGTGATGTGAACTTACTCAACTGCAAGGAAACAGATAATGCCTGGGAGGCAGAGAACTGGAGTATCTGAAAAGCTTTCATTAAAGGATGTCACTTCCAGAGACATGCAAGTTCTGAAGTTGAGGAGGAAACAGGTGGAGGCTTTCAATGTCTCTAGCTTCCTAAGTCCTGCAGAACAGCATCCTTGGAGCTCTGGGTGTCCCAGACGAAGCCTGAATGTGCAAGGAACTGGAAAAGGGAATAAAAAAAGCAGAAAAAGAAGGAATTCTATTTATTGATTTTTATACTCATTAATTGATTCACTATATTGTTTAAACATTTCAGTTTAATGGATTGAGGAGGAAAACAAAATGTTTAGCCATGAACAAGGAACTAGAAGTATTCCAAAAGTAAACTTAGCTCCCTGAGCTATCTGATTTAACAACATGGTACCAGATACAACATGGTACATGCAAACTGACAGCTGTGACGATTAATACATCCTCCAAGGTTTACCTAATTGGATCTACCCAAGATTGAAGGAGAAACTATAAAAATGTAACTCATTTTGGAAATACCTAGAGGAACAAAGGTTACTCTGTTTTCCCACCCAACAGCTTTAATTCAGAAGCATACGTGTACTTTGCGTGTCTCTGTGTGCCTTGCCTTCAGCCTTGCTACAAATGTCAGTATTTTTTCTACTTACATTATACAAACTATTGAAAAGAGAGGCATACAGCTTGAAATGAGGCCAGCGAGAGCTCTAAGTTTTCTTTCACTTTCTTTCTTCTCTCATTTGCTTTCTTTCACACTTGGATTCATTAATTGCTTCTTCTTCCTATGTCCTTCCAATACCTCCTTCTCACTGACCCATTCTGGTCATTTTTTTCCCCTGGTATTGAAAGGATAAACCCTCTCTGGGTTTCAGTTTCTAGGAATGGATCTCTTTATTTGGTATTTTTCTTAACTTTTCTTAAGCTCTTTTGTATGTATTGCTTTGTATTTTAGAATTAAAGAATGCAGTATAAAGTTACAAGATATGGATGATGTTTATAAAGTGAATACATTTGGGGGTAAAGAGTTGATACTAATATTCAGGTCACTCTGAGCATTTGGAAACCTGTCCCTAAGTAAAAATATAAATTTCAGCCTAGTTTTTTTTTTTTTTTTGAGTTGAATATTAAAAACACAGACTTATGAATTGGAGAATTTTACATTGTCACAGAAGTATCATATTGAAAACAAATAGGACTATGTTATAGGATCCCTGAAATGAAATAAATATTTTGTAAGATAAAACAGAACTAGTCAGAATGCTGTAAAATTTATATTTTTAGAGAAATTTAAGGGATGACCTATGATTACATTCAATACTTGGCTATCAGACATAATCTTAGGGTACATGGAAATAAAATAGGTTACAGATAAGCCCAAACCACAGAAGTTTAAAGACAGTCAACTCTTCACTACCTCAAAGTAGTGAGGCCAGTTTGCAGATCAGTCAAACATTGGATAAACCACAGCTGCCATCTGGAAAGATCTCATTCTCCAGTGAGGCTAAACAATTAGGTAATGTATGAAATTGGAATTGAAGGACAGCTCTCCAAGGTGAGGAGCTGGGAAGCCAAACCTTGGGTAGGGCTTTTAGTAGAGTAGATCAAGTGTGCCAGATTGCATGACCTGGAATCCTGTCATCCAACCACTGAGGAACTGATAATTAGGACTAATGCCCCAGGGCTTGATTATATGCCTCTGTAGGGGAAGTGACCTAATCCCAAATCTCTGCTGTACCTTAACCACCTCCATCTGAAAACTGGCTAATCCACAAATCTGTTATTCCAGAAACCACTTAATCCACCCTCAGATAAACAGGAATTAATGGTATGTGCTTGTCTGTGCACATACTGTAATAATAATTAGAAAGAAAAGGGTCAGTTTTCTATAAGCGAAAGCCTAGAAATTCTATTTAGGATATAATAAAAGACATTTCTCCATTCTCATCTTTTATTTTTTTTATTTTTTATTTTAAATTTTTTTTTTTGACGTTTATTTATTTTTGAGACAGAGAGAGACAGAGCATGAACAGGGCAGGGTCAGAGAGAGGGAGACACAGAATCTGAAACAGGCTCCAGGCTCTGAGCTGTCAGCACAGAGCCCGATGCAGGGCTCAAACTCACGGGCTGCGAGATCATGACCTGAGCTGAAGTCGGCCGCTCAACCGACTGAGCCACCCAGGCGCCCCTCCATTCTCATCTTTTAATCCAAATGTAAAAATATAGATAATATTGAAAGGCATCTCTACTAACTGATTTATATACTCCCAAAGTTGAAAACTTTTAAGCCTTGTAAAACTAGTGATTATATCCCATATGAATAGAAATTTACTTTTCAATGGATATTTTATCATTTTCATTAATTGACTCAAATAACATGTGTTAAGCATCTATTGTACATCAAGCCAAAAAGCGTCTACTATTAAAGAATATAATGGGTTCTGGCTTTGTAATAAGAAACCTGTATTCTTTTTTTTCTTACTTTTAAACTTTTTATTTAGAACTCATTTTTTCCTTACAGAAAAGTTGTAGAAGTAACATTAGATTTTTCTAATGTAAACATTTTACATAACTATAGCATAATTACCAAAACCAGAAAATTAGCTTTGGTACAATCCCATTAACTGTAAACTTTATTTGAATTCCACTAGTTTTTAAACTAATATCCATTTTGTGTGTATGTTCAAAGATCCTATTCAGGATCTCACATTGCATTTACTTCTTTATTATTAGTAGTAGTAGTAGTAGTAGATTGTTATTATTATTATAATTTTTTTCATTTGTTTATTTCTCTAGAATACAAGTACCAAAAAAAGAGCAAGCAATGCAAATAATGACAAAGGAGGGCTGGAGCTTTTTTTTGTTTAAATTGGATAAGTTTGACATGTAATATTGTGTAAAATTAAGGTATACAGAGTATTATTTTGATGCATTGTAATATGGTTGTTGTTATAATGGTATTTATCACATTACATATTTAGGAGTGTCTAAATTCAATATTCTATACATTAGATCTCTATGGCCTATTTAGTACTTGTTACAAATTTGTACTCTTTTAAAAAAAAAAATTAATGTTTATTTTTGAGAGAGAAAGTGTGAACGGGGGAGGGACAGAGAGACAGGGGGACAGAGGATCCAAAGCAGGCTCTGTGCTGACAACAGTGAGCCTAATGAGGGGCTTGAACTCACAAACCATGAGATCATGACCTGAGAGAAAGTTGGAGCCTCAAGGGACTGAACCCCCCAAATGCCCCCAAATTTGTACTCTTAATCCCTCACTCCCGTTCCCTCACCAATCTTATTCCCTCACCCCCATTCCCCTGGAAACTACCATTTTAATCTGTTTTGTTTTGTTCTGTTTTGTTTACAGGTTTGACTTTTTTAGATTCTGCATATACACGATATTATACAGTACTTGTCTTTGACTTATCTCACTTACCGTAGAATTCTCAGGGGCCATCTATGTGTGTGTCACAAATGGCAGGATATCCTCCTTTCTCATTGCTGAATAGTATTCCATTGTGTATATAGCCTACATAATACCCATGGGTGGAACTGGTGGATCATATGGCAGATCTATTTTGAAGTTTTTGAGGAACCTCCATATTGTTTTCCATAGTGATTAGACTAGTTTACATTCCCACCAACAACATATAAGGATTCCTTTTTACCACATCTTTGCCGGCACTTATTTTCTTCTTGATGATAACCATCCTAACAGGTGTGAGGTGATATCTCGTGATTTTGTTTTGCATTTCCCTTATGATTAGGGATGTTAAGCGTCTTTTCACGTGCCTATTAACCACTTTGATGCCCTCTTGGGGAAAATGTCTATTTTGTTCTTCTGCCCATTTTCTAATCATTGTTTTTTGTCATTAAGTTATAAAAATTCTTTATGTATTTTGCATATTAACACGTTATCCATTATATGGTTTGGAAATTTTTTTTTCTCCCATTCCATAGGCTTTTAGTTTTATTGTTTCTTTGGCTATACAGAAGCTTTTGAGTTTGATGTAGTCCTATTTGTTAATTTTTTGCTTATGTTGTTTGTGCTTTTGCTACATTCAAAAAAAAAAATCATTTCCAGGACCAAATAAGTGAATGCCTTCCCTATACTGTCTTCTAGGGGTTTTATGGTATTAGGTCTCATGTTTAAGTCCTTGCTCCATTTGAAGTTAATTTTTGTGACTGGTGTGAGATAGGAGTTCAATTTTATTGCTTTACATGTGTTTTTTTTTCCAGTTTTCCCAGCACCATTGGTTAAACAGCCTATCCCTTCCTCACTGGGTGTTTTTGGCTCTCTTGTCCAGTATTAACCGATTGTATATGCTGGGATTTAATTCTGGGCTTTCTATTCTGTTCTATTGGTCTATGCATCTATTTTTGTGCCTGTACTATACTGTTTTTATTACTATAGCTTTGTAGTGTAGTTTGAAATCCAGAAGCGTGATACCTCCATTTTGTTCTTTTTTCTCAGGATTGCTTTGACTATTCAGGGTCTTTTGTGGTTCCACACAAATTTTAGGGTTGAAGAAACCCATATCCTTAATTCCAGGTATTTAGGATGTTACAACCAAAAACTGACAAGTAGGACAAAAAAGTCTATACTGGGCAAATAAGACTTAAAACTTTAATTTTTTTTTTCTTAAGCACTATAAGAGTAATAAATGAAGGTTTTATTTTCCAAAACTAAGAACATGTTATAAAAATGGATTTTGTAATGAAGGGAAATTCAATCAGTATGCCAAAATGTCAATCTTATTGAAAGAGCTTTTCTATTTGTGATAAAACAGTGAACTAGTTAGTAGTATTAGCCCATACTTTTCAGTTTCCTTTTCAGGCTGACCCTTCTCTCGTCTTATCTAAGTCAATATGTTCCCCTTGGGGTATCCTAACCTAGAATGTGGGTTGGCAAAAACTATGGCCTGTGGGTCAAATCCATGCCTCAAACAAGGAATGACATTTATATTTTTTAAATAGAATACAAAATAAAAACCATATAACAGAGGCTGTATATGGCTCACAGTCTAAAATATTTACCAGCTAGGCCATTGTAGAAAAAATTCACTGACTCTTTGTCTAGAATATTCTTGGACTCCTCCCTCTTCTTTACTCCGCAAATCCAAATTAGTGTCTGCTTCCTAATATCTCTGCCACAGTCCTCTTTTCTCTATTTTTCTTGCTAACTGTCCTAGTTTATGAATCCATTGCCTCTTGCCTCTAATCTCACCCTTCTCCAACAATTCACTAGAATATCTCTGGTAAGTCTTTTAAAGAGAACTCATCACATCCTTCTCAGTAAATCTTTTCTCGACATCCCAAGATGATCACATTATATGTGCTTGCTTCTCCTAGTCCCTGCTCTTGTGCAGACATCTATACCACACACTTCACTTTGCAAAGGATTTATTTGCAAACTAGCTTTCCTACTTACCTGGGAGTCCCTTGAGGGTAAATAGAGATGTAACACATGCCACACACAAGTTGTGTCAAAGACTAAGTAAGTGAATGAGTGTATAGTGTTTTCTGAGTGTGGATTTTAATAGGGTAGAAAAAGTTCCTAGGACCCTATGTATCTTTGGAAGAGAAGAGGAGATAGGTATGTGCTACCAAGAAAATGTTTGGCAAAGAACAGTAAGACTAAGAAAACGAAAAAGCAACTTCTAATCTGCTTTTCATGCTAATGTCTCCTTTCATGAATGCATTTGAATACATAAAAATTTTTAAATGTTTAAATTATGCACAGGACTAAGCTGTATACTTTACGTGTTTTGCCAGTTATTTTCATTTTATAAAGTTGGCATATGTGTGAATATAGAACTGAAAGTTGACAGAATGCGTGCATTTTTGTGTGTGTGGAGAACAAGGATTAAAGGAAGGCAGGAGGACAGAAGGAAGATAGGGGAGCTTACTCCTAGCTGCCTTCTCTGCTTCTAAATTCTTTCCCCTAACCCCAGAGATAAGGCAATCTCCTTGCTTTCTTGGCATCCCTTTTTACTGGTCAGGATAGACTATGCTATGCTGCAGTAAAAATTCAGTCTGAAATCCCATGGCCTTAACATAACTAAAGCTTATTCTTTGCCCATGTTACCTGCTTATTTTCTGTCAACATGGAGCTCTCCTCTGTATGGTCACTCCGGATTCTTGGCTGATGGGAGCTCCACTAACCAAACTTGTATCATCTGGGATGTGTGGTCCTATTTTTGTTTTTTTAAGAGAAGGAAATTTATAAAGACCTCACCTACTTCTTCTATGCTTTTATTCCATTGCTCAGAGCTAGTCACATGACCTACCTAATCATGAGGCTTTGAGAATTAGTCTCGTATGTCCTAGGGATGAGAAAAGAAGCAGATATTTGTAAGCATTAGTAATGTTCACCACACCTTTCAGATGAACTAGTTATCTTGAGTAGGATAAAATTATCCAAGTTGTAGTATAGAATTAGAACTTCTGTTTATTTAGCTTGGGAGATGTCCTACTCAGGGACTAGTGATTTCGTACATGTTTGGCCAGCAATCCAGTAAACTCTTGTTTGGGTTCCAATCCCATCTTCTTTGCACCTTAAATTTATGTTGATATTTTTTTTTCTAAACACCCCATTTGCTAGTAAAGAAAATAGCAAATATTTACTCCTGGAACCAGTAGCTTCCCCGATCATCTGAGAAATAGTCCTCTATTAGTCCCCCACTTCTCCCGATTTCCTTAGGATACGTGGAACTAGAACAATAGCCCACAAATTAGAAATTAGAGCAATAGCTCAGGACCCTGAATACTTTTGTGTATGTGATGAGGACTGAGATGGTAGATAGGGTGGAAATGGACTTTTGGGGTCTAAGCAACCATGAGATCTCTGCACTTCCTCATTAGTATGAGAACAATCACATCACCATTTCATATCCCAAAGGTTTTATGTTAGCCTTCCTGGAGTCTTTCTTCTCCTTTCTTGGCTGCCTTAGATGCTCATTTTAGCATGCTCCTACCTACAAATGTTTAGACGGAGAAGACCATGTGTTATGAATTTTCATGGGCTTCTCAATCTTGAAGGACTGAATTAGAAACACTTCTTTTTTTAATTTGTATCATTGATTCTCTGTGCCTTTCCCAGATATCTGAAAATCTAAAAGTAGAACGAATATGTGTTGAGTAAGAGGAAATTACCACAGTTTAGATAAGCCTATGTTGAAAGCGTATGTAAACACAATTTATTAATCAAATGGATTCAAGTTACTGCTTCTCTTAGAATTGTAATGTCAATTCGTACTTGCCTGGGGCGAGACTTCTGGCTAATCATGCCTTCTGGAGAGAAAGAAGCCAGAAGACCCTCTTACCAGCTTTAAAAAGGGAAAAATAAGAAAACAGATACATAGACTCTGCTAGCATCACAACTTTATTTCTGGGGAAAAAATATACCTGCCCCCTGAGAGGAAGAAGACCTTATATGAGTTAAGAGTATAATGCATTCCTAAGAAGTCCAGATGATAGTCACCAAACAAACTTATGATTAAAGACATTTTTCTTCTGCTTGTTGTATTTGGTTATAGATCTTTTTCTTCTCTTCCATGTATCTGTAGATGGACTTGGGGTGAATACTATTTGTGAAAGTATCCCCAGTAACTCTCTTCTCTGCCACCTCTTGAAAGGTCTACCAAGGAGATAATAAGGTGCCTCATGTCTGCATGTAGTTTGGCCCTCACTGTGTCAGCTTGCACCGTATATGTCAAACATCTCAACTAGTTGTTAAAGCTTAAAATTCAGAAGACTTCATATAAAAGTCAGGATGGGGGGATGGTAATACTGGAACCGCATCCCTCCATTGCAACTTTTGGTTGGAGTTGAGTAACAGCTGCTCCTTTTAAAGGAGGCAAGAGCCCCCAAATACTCTTATCTTCCTATTCCCCATTGTCTTATTAACATTTAATACCAGATTTGCCTTGGTATTTTCCTTGGACTTCCAGCCTGTTTTGCTTAATCATTTTTCCTCCATGGCTCCTTTACATATTTGAATTTATGCCTCTGGCTAGTAGGATCAAGTTTCAGTCAAAGCATCAGGGTTGGTGTATTCTTGGATATGTTTTACATGCCCTAGAAGGCCAAGATCCAGGTTATCGGCTTAGAAGAGAGAGATCTAAGAGGCCACTTACCTTGTCTCAAGCCTAAGCAAAAAGAATTCTTAGGGCCCATATATGGTCCAGCCAAATATATCAAGGTATGCAGGGGTATGGAATTAAGACCTAGCTAGTAAGCATTTGACAAAATAATTGCATGTATATTATCTGATTTGTTATGGCCTTTGGTATTTTTATAACAAAAATAAACATGATACAAAGCAGTGTAACCAAAAAGGGGAATCTGTTGGTTCTATAACTGAAAAGTGTAGGAGTTAGTGTGGTGTCAGATGACACCATCAATTTGAGACTTTTGTCTCTATCTTTTGGCTCTGCTTCCTCTGGCCTCATTCTCAGATAGCCACCCTGCCTTATGGTCACAAGATGGCTGCCAACATTCCCAGAGGTACAGCCTTTCAGGTCTGTATCCAACAGGAGAGAGTGCTTATATTTGTCCTCCTATTCCAGCAAAAGCCTATATACATCACATCAGTACCAATTGGGACAGATCAGTCCCAGTGTCTGTGGCCAGGGAATAACAGGCAACAGTGACAGGTAGATTCACCACCAGAAGTAAAAAAAAAAAAAAAAAAAAAAAAAAAGAGGAGGTTGGTATAGTATAGTCCCCCAAATGGAAAGGAGTGAATGAATGATGGATAGCACCAGGATCTGATATCAACTATATCTGGGCAACTTGTTAAAAGCAAATTCCTACTGCCCAAATATTCTGATTCATGAGGTGTGGATCTAGGCCCAGGAACCTTCTTATTTAATAAGATCCTTAGGGAATCTGGTACAAGAAGTTATTAATTCAAACTTTGTGAAACACTTTGAGACTGCAGTATCTTATTACAACTAAAAATAAATTCATTATTATATGCCAGGAACTGTCTTAAGTATTTTAGAGGCATTATTTACATTATTTATTATTATACATACATATATACCTATGAAGTAGGTAACAATATTATCCTTATTTTTTAATGAGGAAGTGTAGCTTAAGAAGTTTAATAATTTCCCCAGTGAAACATAGATAATAGATAATAGATAATAAGTGGCAGAGCCAGGATTCAAATCCAGCACTGTCAGACTCTAAAGTTAATGTTGTTATTATAGTTCTCTGTTATAATACCTGTATCCCTTCATATTTTTGTGCTTGCCCTAAATTGAAGGATGATTTACCAATCAGAGAGTTTGATCTTCTTATTCTTTGATGTAAAGAACAGACAACTTACTGATCTTTATCAGTATGTGTCACTGGATTAGGCAAAGTTATATCAAACATCAGTGTCTTGTTTCTATACTGCTATATACTATATGTGACCTTCAGCAAGTTACATCAGCTTTCTGAACCTCAGTTTCCCTTTCTATAAAGAATTACTTATTTCACTATATAAGGAAGACATAGGAAATAAATGAATAAGTAAAAGTGCTAAGACTATACTAGCTCTCAGTAAATACTGGTTTTTTTTCCATCTCTGTGTTAAATCATAAATTATCACAATGATTTATTTTCCTACCACTTTGGTGCTATTGCTGGTCCATTGAGAAGTTCCACTGCGGGCCTCTTCTCACCCTCAGCATAGGCTCCAATAAATTCTGACCAACTTGTACCCTTCAGAATGTTTGTGATGCCCTTGGCAGCTGGTGTTTCCATTTGAAAGAGGTGGTCAGGGATTAGAAAGACAAGAAAGAACAAATATTTGTTAAGTGACTAATATGCGTGGCAGGCATATTTCCAAAAATATGTTGCTAAGCTTTATGAACAGTGCAACATCATGTAGATGAGGACTCTAAGTTTGGAGAAGTTATTTGTCCCAGGTCACTCTGTGAGGCAGGTAGGGGCCCAGAATCCAGCCCATGCTTTATCCTAGTGACTTCACAACCTGTGGGATTTTCTGCATGTATTATGCCTTGTGAAAGTAAAGCCCTCATCACAGTTAACTATTCACCTGGTAATGACTCTACTTGAAAGGATTTTATTAGTGAACACCTTGGTGTGCTTGACATATTAATGCTCAAAACCAGAACAGAAAGAAGTTGTCAAATGTGAAGAATTGTGGGCAATTTTAATGATGAGATTTACATTGATTATGACGATAATAAATACATCTCCTTTTAAAAATAGTCCTCGCTGACCCTTTTTTACTCTAGAGTGGAAATTAGACATTCAAACTAATCAAATGCTAATGTAATAAGTTCCCTTATAAGGAAAACATCACATAGTTTTGAATACATAGAAGATTTTTTCTTTTCTCTGAGAAAAACCTTCTGAAATCCCCAGTTGAGTTAAAACAGGTTTTTATTAGAGAACCATAATAAATTTATGACAAAGATAGGTTTTTGCCAAGATGCCTTTCTCATTTGCTTTGCGTTCAATTCTGTTAGAAGAATGCTGGAAACATTCAGTTGAATTGGGAAAAAAAATCACCACAGTTCCAAAACTTGGATCAATTATCTAATAATATTAAGAAATTGAATATATTTTCTTATGCATTCCATTTTATCTTTCCCAGACCGTTATCATTGTTCTTTCTGAGGCTCAGGAAGGGTATTCTCTGGGTTTTTCTAAAACTTCCTAGATTTCAAATAGTCTATCCCTTCTCTTCATTGACCATCAATATTTTGAAAATGGCAATAATTTTATTTTCAACCCATAGAAGCCACTCTCACTATGCACCTGGAAGCAATACCAACATCCTTTTCAAGTAATGGGTTTCAAATATGGACTTAAAATATATTGCCATTGTTATGAAACGCAGAATAGCTAGCAATGTTATACATTCTCAAAAAAAAATAGCTCTAAAATTTTAGCAAAGACATTAGAGGTTGGTATAGACAACATGAATATTATGCTCTTTTCGTCACAGACCAGTCTCAGATTTTGAGGAGTGTATACCCCTACCCCTTATTCCATCCCCCTGACATAAATTCTTGAGGGCTATTATATTTGGCAGTGAAATAAGGTATTCTAGCATTTGAAAAAAAGCAATTTCAATGGTGTGAAACACCCTGTTTAATTAATTACGTTTAAAAGGACTTCAAACATTGTTTATGCTTTTGTAACAGTGTTTGTAAACTGTAGTATGCATTGGACCACACTTTTGCAACCTATCTGTACTGGGTTGAGTAATTCCCCCACCCCAGCCCTTCAAATTACTGCCTCCCTGGAACTTCAGAAGGAGACTTTATTTGGCAGTAAGGTCCTTAAAGATATAATTAGTTGAAATGAGGTCTTTGGTCTTACCATATTAGAGTGGACTCTAATCCAATGACTAGTGTCCTTGTAGGAAGAGAAAATAGAGACACAGACCCACAGACACAAAGAGAGGCCATGTGATGATGGAGGCAGATATTAGTGATGCATCCACAAGTCAAGGACTGCCAAGAATTGCCAGAATCCCTTGAAGCTAGAAGAGAGACGTGGGATAGATTCTCCCTCAGTCTCCATGAGGAACCGACCATGCAGACACTTTGCCTTTGGATTTTTGGCCTCTTGAACTGTTTTCATAATATGCAATCTCACAGTTTACCATGTCTTCCTCCTTTAATTGTTTTTTTTTCTTCTGATTTTTCTGTTACTTTATGATCCTAATTAGTCTCTTCTGATGATACCTGTTCCTTTACCTAAACTTATTTTTAAATGTTAGCATGACCCAGGGCTCCTTTTGGTTCCCCATTCTATCTTTATTGTCTTCTTAGGTGATCTCATTCCCTTGATTTGCAAACACCTAAACTCTGATGATGCCCAAATTTACAAGACCAGCCTTGACTTTGCTCCCATATTCCAGGCTCAAAAATCTGTTTCCTCACCTATCCCTTTTGTCAACACCATTGTGTAGAAGAGTCTATTGACATGGAAGAGGCAGAGGCTCACTGTCCTGTGCTGTGACTTGGTGTAGACAAAGGAATATTTTCTTTCCTTGGTCTAACCATCACCCAGAATATTGTGTTCAACTGGAGTGTGTAAGAAAACTGAGTCAACACAAATTTTTTAAGTTTATTTATTTATTGAGAGAGAGAGAGGGCACAAGCAGGGGAGGGGCAGAGAGAGAGAGAGAGAGAGAGAATCCCAAGCAGGCTCTGCACTGTCAGACACAGACTAGACACAGGGTCGAATCTCAAGAACCTCAAGATCATGACCTGAGCCACAATCAAGAGTTGGTTGTTTAAACAAATGAGCCACCCAAAGTGCCTCAACACATTTTTTTCATAATTAGGCAAATCTTCATGTACAGCACATATATATGTACATGCATAATATACTGGGAATTTATGTAGCATTTCATAATTTTTAAATATTTAGATCCAATTCAGCATTCTAAAAATCTATGTAAGAGCCAAGCAAAGTCACCATATTTGATCCCAATCTTAGAATAAAATTCACGGGCATCTGGGTGGCTCAGTTGGTTAAGCATCCAACGTGGGCTCAGGTCATGATCTCGCAGTTCGTGCGTTAGTAGAGCCCTGCGTGGGGCTCTGTGCTGACAGCTCAGAGCCTGGAGCCTGCTTCGGATTCTGTGTCTCCCTCTCTCTGCCCATTCCCTGCTCATGCTCTGTCTCTCTCTGTCTCTCAAAAATGAATAAATGTTAAAAAAATTTTTTTAAATAAAATTCAAACCCCTTTTAATAGTCTTCATTATTATCAAATACAGCTCTTGCTCCCTACTCCCCCAACCCATATTCTGGCCACACTGCTCTTTTTATTTCTTGAATGTTATATCCTACTCAGGATGTTGGTACTTGATTTTCCTCCGACTGGCATTTATTTTTTTCCCTGACCTTGCACAGATGACTTCTTCTCAGTCCTTCAGGTCTCAATTTAAATGTTATCCCCTGATCAAGGCTTTTCTGGACCCTTGCTCCAACTTGAGTGGTAGCCCCCATTTACTCTATATCACATGACTGCTTGCTTATTTCCTTTGTAAGTCTTTATAGGGTCTATAATATTTTTAATTGTCTGCCCATGTCTCATTCTCTTCTACCACCATTAAAACATGAGTTCGAGAATAGATTTTTTCTGTCTGCCTTACTCAGTGCTGTATGTTGGCACCTATAACAGTGTCTGGCCCACAGCTGGCCCTCATAATTAATCTATACAATTAATTTGTTTTACTAAGCACCTGTGCTAGGATTTGAACTTGAGTTGAACTTGACTCCAGAATTCAAGCTCTTAAAAACTCTCTTTGACTAACACTTCATTGAAAGTAAATGACAATAAACAGTAAATGGTAGTAAGGGTAACAGTGGTTGACATCCATCAAGGAAAATTTCTTGGAGACTATGTGAATGATTTAGCAAAAACTTAAAGGAGAACATCTCAGATCAGGTGAACACACAGAAGAAATAAACTGGGTTTATGAGATGAGTGACAAGGAAAGCTTAATTATAAGCTTAATTGTAATTATAATGGAATTGATATGGAACAAACATAACATAACCCTCTGGTGGAAAAGTTTAATCCTAGTTTCTCCCAGTTTCGTGCCAAATTTAAGTTTCTTTTGGAGTTAATGAATGCACTTACACATTTATATGTGTATAATGGGCAAAGCTACAACTTTCAGAATCAGGTCCACATTTATTACAGGAGGTGAGAAAGGGCCTGCTGGCTGCCACCATTAGTACTCAAGAGTTGTTAAAACCAAAACAACAAACCTGGAATCTTCTTCTTTACTCATGTTTGCTTTGAGCTGTGCTGTAATATTCAGCATGACTGAGACCTGGTAGAAAGAGCAATGGGAATTAGTGACAGGGGTGGGGACAAGGATTGAACAAATAAAATGGTTTTATTTAGCAAATAAACTTAAGCATTCTCCAAAATGTTGCAGTTTATATACATACATTCATCAGTTTCGAAGAATATGCCACTTTCATTTTGAAGTCTAGTGTTGTTAAATAGGAAAGCCTAAAATACATACACACACACACACACACACACACACACACATATATATATATATATGGAAAAATATGGAAAAGTATTATTTACTTCACTCAAATGCTTAGAAAAATATACTCAGATGTACCACCCATGATTCACAAATGAAGCTGAGGTCCCACTACAAACTACAACTCCCACTCAGAGATAATGAAGCATGAAATGGCACTTTAAAATTACATTGAAAGAAAGTGCCTTTCCAAAACTCAAGAAAAAAAATAGTATTAAAATGTTGAATATGTAGCCAATAAATAGTATGTTGTTTGTGGCAGTTATTTACCCACTATTTTATGTGAATCTTTGCTTTACCTCAATGTTACGACATTTTCTAATAATTTCTTATGGGAACAATTTTATTGATAGATTTGATTTTCAGTCATTTTCAGAAAGAAAATGCATCTGGGCCTGGAGTTTTATTATATCAGGTAGCTATTGTGGTCAAATTCTGAACATAGGTTCCTTTGCTTTATTTGAGTTACCCTCATAAAACATTTTAGACCTTTCTGCTTCTTGAATGTCATGTGTTTTTATGTTGTTTGAATATGTGTATTTACTATTCTATCAATAATAAAACTTCAGCTGTTCTCCATAGGTAAACGATTCGTGTGTGTGTGTGTGTGTGTGTGTGTGTGTGTGTACAAAGCCCAAAGAAGGTATTCACGGCTCTCTGATCTTAAGTGTTAGCCAAGAAAGAAAGAAGAAAAGTATCTTTATTCAAATACTTTATTTTACTTTTAGGTATATCATATTATGCCTGAAAACTAATTTTATTCTTCTTGATTTTTCAGTTATAATTATATAAAAATTACATATACCCACTGATGAATTTTGCTGCTTTAAAGAAATATTTGCATGAGAATAATACATTTGGTGTAGTAGAATATAAAAAATTAATAGTGATTTTATTTTTTCCCCTAAATAACAGGAAATGTTTCCAATTATTTTTTAGAGCAGGACATTTGGTACAGATAATGTTGCTATAGCAACTTTAGAACAGACTTAATTTGGGCCACAGTGAGTGCACCCACTTGTTTTAAATTCATCATTCAGTCTAATCTAGCATTTACATGAAGAGCTGCATTTACAAACACTGCAGCAGGAGTGCCTATGTGGAAGGTTGTTTAGGGATACTATGCCTCAAATTTCTACTTGCATTCATGGCATTTATTAAGAGCTTATATCACAGGGTTACCAAGAGCTATAGTGTTTATTAAGAAGAAATAATTTCTTACTCCAATTTTACTCAAGATTAAAAGCTTTGAAAATTAATTTAACCTTAACATATCTCTGAAAATATTTTGACATTAAAATACAATTTACTATTTAGTGTTAAGCCTTACAAAATCTTGGAAAGGAAATATTCCTTGTGTTTGCCTGAAGGAAAATATTTTAACTTAGTCTGCATTAGCTTATTTCTACTATAACGACACTAGGTACCTATTAGAATCTTGCCAGTATTTACACATATTTAAGACCAAGCTGGTTTCAGATGAGAATGTATGGGGTTTCCCAATTCTACAAAAACATGCTAAATGCACTGGTCTCCAGGTTTCAGTCTCATGAAGGATAAATCTTTAACTTAGGATTTCAGGTAAGATTTCATCTCTGTCACAATTGAAGTATTGCTTTAGAGGCAGCAATATCTTCCCACCTTTTTACCTGTGCCTAGAATTTGTTTCCTGTCCACCTATGTTAAGATTCAACTCCAGTGTTAGGACCTCTGCCAGACCTTTCGTGATTTGCACACCGCAGAGTCCCTTTTCTCCAGAACACTGTGTCTAGACTGGGCTCAGCTATTTTCACATACTCGCTTGCGTATTTCTCACTACTAGACAGAGCTTCCTATGAGGAATCTTTCCTTGAACTTTGCGTCTTCTTTCCCCCCAGCCAACGCAGTATCTGGTATACTGTAGCAGTAGCACTACATACAAATTCAACAAACGTTTGTTTAAATCAATTAACATATAGCTGGCTATTGACCACTTACCACGAATTATATAAAAAGTGTTACAGACTTACTATTTGGTGGGTGGGGGGGGGGGGACTTAAAACACGTAGGTAATACATAGCATATGTGTAATTTAGGTGATACCCAAGGGTACAAGGCAATGAATGTCATCTGTAAAATGACTGAAACCAGTAAGAGCAATAAGTTATGCAGGAGTTTAAGAGAAAGCTAGGAAGATCAGGGAAGGTTTTAAGGAAATGGGAAGATCTGAGCTAACCTTGAAGTATAGTTGGGAATTGGGGAAGTAGGCAAGAGTATGGAAGGTTTCTTCAGAGAAGAGCCAAGAGCAAAAAGCAATGGAAACACGATCATTGATCAAGGGACAGTAACTATACAAATATGGCTGCATCTAAAGCTGTCTGAAGGAGAGGAGATCCCTGAAGAGTAGTTAAGATTCCAGAAGAGTGGTTAAGACCAAGTGTCTTTTAAGAAATGACTGTGGAAATTATAAAGAAATGTTTTAAATTATATACTACAGAATTCCAGTGTCCAGACTTAGAATTGGTTCTGATATTTATTAACTATTATTTTACCCTCAGAACATTTTTAGAACCATAAGTAAAATGGTCATGACAAAGTAAAATATGAAATATCCAATTCTTTCTCAAATGCACTAGCTCCCAATAAGACTGTTTTTAACAGACATTTCACACAAGACAGGAATGCAATGAAACAATGTATTTTAAGAAAAGGTAAACTTGATTGATATCTCATCTGCCCTGAACTCCTACTAGTTCCATACCTTTAATCTCATTATTTAATCTCTCCACTGACAGAAATACCTTAAACATCAACAAAGAGGTAACTATTTATATAAAAGAGAATTGAGCTAATGATAGAGAAAAGATTTGAAGATCATCTTCCTGGCTCAAAAAACATAACAAAAGGAGGCTCTTGAACTTTGTATTATATAACTATTATATCCAAGAAAATAAATCTTTTGAGAATAAAAAGAATAGGCTGTTGAATTTTAAAAATCTAAAGTAATCATTATATATGCTCAAAGGTTTAAAAAAAACAGGTAAAATTTAAAATAAATAATTAAGAAAAATTGTGGAAGTTTGTAAATCTAATTTAATGAGAGGTCAAGACATGTAAATTTGTATAAAAGACTAATTCTGAGGAGAAACATTAAATAAAACATAGTGTGGGAGTCAACTATTAAGTAAATGAAGACTGGATTTAGAGAACAGTCAGGAATACAGAAGGAGACGTGACAAATGCAACAAATACAAAACCCTGGTGTTTAACCTTTAAATCAGTGATCTGGGACACTAGAACACACTATGGTGTGTGTGGGGGGGAGGAATGAAAGGAAAACAAAGAGCTATGTGCCAAATTAACAGAATATGATTCAGGATCAAAATTGCTAATCTTTTGCTAGCAATAAGAAAATAAAAGGTAGGGAACTCGGTTTTAATAACATGATATTAAACCAATTATGAGAAGTAAAGGCAATGTGAAATAGGATAGAAAATCCCATACTCTTGCCTCCCAAGAGCATTGAGGATTAATGAGACAACAACAATACAATTCCATTTGATACAAAAGGAAGGTGATGAAGCTTCAATGGGAAAGTGTCTTTATTAATGAAGAAATAAAGTTTTGTTTGCATGTTAAAAATTCTAAGCTTGAAATTTCCCACTCTAGAACTGTAAGAAAATAGCCTTGCTGCTATTTTAGGGGCTTATCCTTCTGTTTCAAAAAGTGATCACAGATCAGGATGCTCCCTAACCTATAAGAGGCAAATAAGTAATAGTCTTTTTATTTTTTTTGCAGGGGGGGGTGGGTGGGGAGGAGGAGCCCCTATAGAGAATGATGCGATCTCATCCTTCTAAACATTATCCATTGCCCTCACAACTCTTAGAGTCATTAATTAGTACCCCAGCCTTATTTAGTAATAAAATTAGAATGAGATCCAGTGAAACTTTGGTTTGTGAGCATAATTCATTCTGGAAACATGCTTGTAATCCAAAGCACTTGTATGTAAAAGCGACGTTCAAGAACCACTGGTTCAGTTGTGATCATGTGACATTCCGCATCACGTACCTTGTATTGCAAGACATCACTTATCAAGTTAAAATTTATTACAGGGGCGCCTGGGTGGCTCAGTTAGTTAAGCGTCCAACTTTGGCTCAAGTCATGATTTCAGGGCTTGTGGGTTCGAGGCCCGTGTCGGACTATGTGCTGACAGCTCAGAGCCTGGAGCCTATTTCAGATTCTGTATCTCCCTTTCTCTCTGCCCCTCCCCCGCTCACATGTCTCGAAAATAAATAAACATTAAAAGTTAAAAAAAAAAAGTTCATTAGAAATATTTGCTCATCTTGCAGAATACTTGTGGAACAAGTTACTTGCAATCTAAGGTTTTACTGTATATAGAAAATATAATAATGATATGATATGTATTAATCATTTACCATATTCTAGTCACTGTGCTAAACGTGTTTAATGTAAACATATTAAACATGCTTGCTACAGTACCTCATATGATCATCAGTGTGAGTGTACTATTTATCAATTCATTGCCTCTCAACTACCAACTCTATCCTTCATTCTCTGTTGTGACAAAATAGAGCTGAACTTTTAAGTATTTTTCCTTTGCAAAGTAGTGCAAAGCTACACTTTGTTGTTGGAAGTGTTGGGGAACACTGAAGGAGGAAGGAATGTGTCTCCTCCTGGGTCTGGCGTGCTCCCCTTGCCAGGCTTTTGCAGAGAGCACACCTTCCCTAGCATCTGGCTCCTGCTAGTGCTGCAGCTAGCTGGACCAGTGGCCACAAACTTTCCCCAACACCCAGTCAGTCAGACAGCTTCACAGTCAAGCCCCGTGGGAGAAGCACCTCCCTGCGGATGGCTTTTCCCGGTACCTTCTCGTTCCCCTTTGCAGCCAGCAAATCCCACTGTTCTTCCCTGGGTGCCCTCTCTCAGCCCTCAGGAAATGGCTGGTCTGAATGAGCTGCCATTGCTGCGCTCTATAGAGTGCCAGTCCTCCATTACCTCCAGTGCCCTGGTGCAGCTAACAATTTTTTTATGTTAAACTCACACTGTTCAAGTAACTGTGAGTTTTCTGTCTTCTGCTTGTAACCCGACTGACAGGGCTTTCACAAGGTAGCAGTTAGTAAGCCCATTTCACGGATAGAAAATAGACTGAGAGCACAACTGTTCCAATGTCATATAGCTAATAAATGGGAGATCGGGAGCTGAACTTTGGTTTTCCTCACTTCACGGTTCAAGTTCCTATTTACAACCACGTATAATTAAAAATAGCTCCCCCTTCTATTCTTGGAAGTGTCTCAGTTTGTGTGATAAATTACATGGCCACCCGAATTATACTAGTCTATTTCTCATTTCGTTTAAAGCAGCAATTCTCAAACTGTTTACCTTGTGACATAAATGAGAAGGGTCACATGTGTGTCACACTCTGTCCAGTTCCTTGAACTCCTTTTCTTACACTCCAGAAAGCACATGCCAAGACAGACTCAAGAGATGTTGACAGGGAGATAACCTTGAACCACCTCTAAGTTATTATTAAGGCAAGTCCTTCACATGTTTTGGTACTATCTACTATCAGTAATTAATTACTTATGACACCTTACACCTGATTGAGACACTATATGTGGTGAAAAATGGCTACTCTAATCCATTCACTGAGGACACGTCCTCCTGTGTAAGCCAAAACTTCTCAGTTGCCTTATGTAATATACAATTTATTATGTACAACATAATATACAAATATTAGCATTTAATGTATGCTTCACTAACATACAAAGTATATTTCTTTACTAATATACTTTAAGAAGTTGACTGTTCTAAGGGTACCAAGTTACATCTCAAGCAGGACAATCACTTTGGTGCTTTATCAATATCTTGATTATTAACTTTTTACATGTAAATAGCTCAGAATAGTGATCCAGAGAGCAAACACACACGCAAAACTGTACATCTTACTGAGAACATCCTGAAATAAATTTTTTTAAATGTGATTGGACTTTGCCTTTGCACCTTCAGATAAACTATTAAACATTGCTCCCAATAATCCAGGAACAAAGATTCCTTAGTAATATGCTAAAAAATTCCACAGCTTTCTAGGGTTATGAAATATGGTTTATTCTAGCTTTACATCTGAGGGAAAAGAAGTGAACACAACTGAAGTTATAGTTCCCCTTCCCAAAGTTTAGAAACCAGGAGGTTCAGAGAAAAAGTATGGTAAACTGAGAATGAGACAGAGTGGCACATCATAGATGTTCAATAACTAAATAACAAATGAATGTGTTGAGTGGATAGACGAATGCTATTTCTTCATACACCCATCAACTTCAGTCCTCCAACATGCTTACCTCAATATTGTGTAGCCTAAGCATCTAAAATGTGCAAGTCATTGACAATTTCAGACTCCTTTTGGAGTGAGGAGAAGCACTTTGAGAATCCAACCTTATCATCTTAAGGATCGTGTGGCTTATGTGTCTGAGTGGGGATAACACTCTGGCATTGGGCCTTGCTCCACCAACAGCCTGGCCTTGAACTAGCAGCTGTGACCTATCACTCTCTGCGGTTTTGCCTACAGGCTTCTTTGGCTTACATGAGCCTCTGCATCTGTTCTCTGCATACTAGTGAGATTTGCCTGCCTTAAGATATTTAATATCTATCACAGAGGCACCAGATGCCCGATGGAAAAAGAATACTAATGAATGCCGTAGAAGCAGGTTCAGGAAAGATTACGGAAATTGTTTACAGAAGGCTTAAAATGGATGTGATACTAACTGCTGGCATGGGTTTCATTTGACTGTTTCTAGAAATAAGATGTTGTTGTTCGTGTGATTATTTGGTTTCATTGGCAATTTGGATTCTCTCCAGGTATTACAAATATTTCAGATATCCTACTCTTACCTAGAATTGTAAAACAGTTAGTTGATAAGATTGACTACTATCTGAATGTTTAGCAGGGTATCTCGAGTTCTCAAGCTCCAGTTCTCAGAAGAAATATTCATTTGAAAAATACTTTTGATGTTTTGCCTTGGTGAATGTTTGTGCTGATTACAGAGTGAGAGTTTACGTCTATGGTCATGCAACCTCATTTTAATAATGTGTGTTTTTGAACACAGGGCCATAATATGCTTATAATAAACACAAATAAGTAGGCGGTGGACAGTACATTAAATGTATCTTTTAGAGATGCTTGTTTCCAGTGGAGTGTTGGTTTAGAAAGATATTTGCATATTTAGAGCCATTAATCCTGCAAATTACAATTAACACTTTTTAATTGAGATATAATTAATTGATACATAACATATTAATTTCAGGCATTCAACATAATGACTCAATATTTGCATATATTGCAAAATGATAGTCTAGTTAATATAGTCTAGTTAATATCCATCACCATACATAGTTACAGAATTTTGTGTGTGCTGAGAACTTTTAAGGCAATGAATAATTTTTAACAGAAAACTGGAAATCCATGGTATAGACTGTATACAGAATGATAAATTTATCATCATAACAAGAGCTACTGAATTCATCCAAGACAGTTGGAAAGTATTGAAACAAAATCTTAGCTGGATTTGATTTTTTAAAATAGCTTTATGTCTTTTATTCCTCTGTAAATTACTGGATACTTTCTTGATTATAGAACAAATAGCACCAAGGAAACCAGCTGTATATGTTTCTCTTCTGCCACACTTTTACTGCGGTGACAAGAGAGTAGCCCTCAGCCCATTTTTGACCCCTCAGCCTGATGCTCAGGCAGTACCAGTTTTTGTTTGTTCTGTTTTTTTGGTGTCAAAGCTATGCCTGGATGCTCCAAGCTTTTCAGCTAGAAGGTTCAGGGAAAGGATGAAGGAAAACGTTTAGAATGCATTGTATCAATAGCATTGGTGTGGAGCTGCGGGCTCTGAGGTGTGAGTACTTAAACTGTTAAAGGGGCTGAAAAAAGCGACCAGCAATTGAGAATAAAAAGTTTTAGTAATTGCCAGTCCCATTGCCTTGGTTGTAACAGGCAAAATATTCTGCATCCCATTATATATCCTGTGCTTATCCCATCCCCCATGAGACAGAGATTAATGCTTCAATACCAAAGAAGGAAAATGTGATTACACCAGATTTTATTGTAATACCATTATCAATTTGTTGCCATAATAATGTAGGATGCACATTGCTTTACTTCAGTAAGTTTTTATTTTTCTACATTTCCCTCTAGAGATTTGAGAGTCTATATGTCTATAAAATTGCACCTTGGGTCTGCAATTGGAAATCCCATCTATTGTTCTAAAGTTACCTTTAATCTGACTATCCAGATAGGCATAAACTATCATGGTAATAGAATGTATATCCCTAGTACTATAAATTTTTTATCATCTTGCTACTGTCTTAAGCGTACCTTAGTTTTTAAGGTGTATCTAGACACACCAGGATTTTTCCTCCATCTTAGTCATTTTTATTTGTGGGATGAAATGGGTTCTGCTATATTAAAGATTTCAAACTTAAACATCCAAAAACAAATTATGCCAGTCTTCTTCACACTAATCTCTTTAAAATCAAAATATGTTTTTGTCTTATTAAAACAAAACAGAAAAGCTTTTGAGCTTTTTAGAGCTTTCTATGTTCCCATCACTGATTGCTATTGAAAAGACACATTTTCCAGTTACATTAGACACATTTCGAAAGATAGTTTCCCATTTATATCTCTGTTTCACATCTCTTGTTGAGTTTAGACTCCTGTGGTCAACTGTTCAGTTAACATTAGAGGTCCCAAAGGCATTTCACTCTTCACACATCCAAAGTGACGTTTTTGGTTTCTCTTTAAACCTGCTTCCTCCTCTTCCTCATCTCAGGAAATGCCATCACTTTCCACCCAGCCATTTTTGCCAAAAAGCTAGGGATCATCTTCCTGCTTCCACATATCCTGTCCATCAGCAACTTCCAGTGGTTACATTCCCTAAACATATTCCAAATCCATCCACTCCACTCCCACTGCCCCTGCCCTAGTCACCACCTAGGGCCTCCCAGTGTCCATTTATGGTGTCCTCTTGGCCATTCCCCATGAAGGAAAAAAGCAGTCTCTTAAAACATCATGTAGATCATGTCACATCCCAGTTTCACTTAGAATAAAAATGGAGAACTCTAGATGTTATATTTAAAATGAAATCTAAACTTCTTACTCTTGTTTGTAAAGTCTAGCCTCTGCCCACCTTGGGAACATTACTTTCTGTTGTCTCCCCTGCCGGATAGTTACCAGCCACACTTTACCTCCCTGCCCAAGGAATGTGAATGTGCTATTCCCCTGCTGTGAATGCTCTTCTCATCTTTGAATTCTTGGCTCCTTTTCACCCTTCAGGTCTCAGTTTAAATATCATCTGCCTAGAAAGATTTTCTTCCTGGCCACCTTATTTAAGTATGATCCCCAGCCCTACCTCACCAGTATTATTTTCTTTCACATACCACCCACCCCCCGCCCCCCGTCCTATTTTCTTCATAACACTTTTCAAAAATCTATCATTATTTAATTAGCTGCCTGTCTTTCTGTCCGGGCTAAAAGTTCCATTAAGTCAAGGATATTGTCTACCTTGTTTATCTTTATAGCCCCAGAGCCTAATACAGTGTCAGTCACATAAGAAATGATAAATAAACAGACAGACTGATGTCCCCCTGGGTCATCATTTACTGTAGTCTTGTCTATCACTGCTTACTCACTTCTATACCCATCACTTAATTCAATTCCTTGTTCAAAATAAACATTTCAAAGCTATTTCAAGTTCTATTACCTTATCTCTGGTCCCTTATAATTCAAAAATAATCTTAAAGATGTTATTATTTTACTAATCTTTTGTGTGTTTTCTTCTATAACTTAGCTCATTTTTTTTTATACACCAAGTATAAGTTGGTGGTCCACAAACTTCACAAAACTACAGTGGTTAATACAAAAAAAGTTCATTTCTACTATTGCCCCACATCCTAGGCACATCAGTAAGTGTCTCCACTCTGTATTATCATTCAGGATGCAAATGGACAGATAGAGATCTCACTACCCCACAGCTGCATAGTATGTCATAGTGCCTCCTTAGTGGGGGAATAAGGGATAAATAAGAAGGAAAGGGAGAAATAAGAAATTGCACGTGCTTTTTCCCTAATCCAGAAATAGCACACCACACTTGTGTTCACGTGTCACTGGCCAGGATTAGTGGCATGGCCCTGCCTAACTGCAGAGGGACCCTAGGTAAAAAATGCAAGGAGCATTTTCTCTCTGCCATTCCTTCTATACCATCTAAATGGTATAACTAACCATCTTAAAGTGTCTAGAACTTTTTGCTTTTCAGTCATTTAATAAGAATGCATGTATGTGTGTGTACATATATATTGCTCAGCTCAAATATATGGCACTTAGTTGTAATGTAATTCAATTTAGGAGGGAGTGTTTTTTGCAGACACTAGCAGTTAATGTGCACAACACACATGGAATAAAACCTTGAAAGAGTGTATGTTTTATAACACACTGTGTAAATCAATATAAAAGCAATAGTGTGATCATGGGTGGAAAAATTGAAATATGAAAAATGAAAAGAATATTTTATCCAGACATAAAAAAATACTATTTCAAGTATAATTTGTTATTTTAATCTGATAAAACCATATATACTTAGACATATACAAGAAAAAAGTTCCAGTAGATCCCCATTGCTCTCTAGATCAAAAATTTTTCACTGTAACTGTCAAAGTCTTCCTATCAGTTAATAATACCTTGTCTGCTTCACTCTTTCAAAAATAAATCTTTATTTGTGCTAAAGACTTGGCTTAGCACTAACATTGGAAATCTCAAAAATATGGGGTCTCTGACTTTAAGAAGTCTGTTTAATGAGGGAAGGGTGTCTTGTAAATGGTTAAGTGCAATGTGATAATAGTTGCAATAAAAGTGTCTGCAAGTGTTAAAGGAGCAGAGGAAAGAGTTTAAAAAGGCTTTATAGAAGCAACCACATTTGATTAGAATCTCAAAGAATGATTTGTGGCAAGTAGGGAATGGAGAATCTAGCACAGATCACAGGACCAAATGCCAGAAATGAGGTTGTACCTAAATATCTGCATATCCCTACAAACCCCAGGCCCACGTCTTTAGTCAGGCCTTGCTTGCTGGGGAACATTACAAAGAAATACTGGCAGCCCCAGTGAGGGGAAGTTCATTAAGTATAGAGAAGATTAAACATGATCTGAAAGAGAGCCCGACATGTACAGAGTCACAGTGAAATTAAAGAACATGGTGGATTGTGTGTTATATATAATATCCCAATAAAATTTTATTTTTTTCTTTCAAAAAAAAGAGAACACGGTGTATATCAGATTGACAGATACCAAAACTTTGTGTGATATGTGGGTGTGTAAGACCTCTCACACATTGCTAGTATGTGAAGACAAAAAGTACAATCTCTATAAATAATGATTGGCAACTTCTAGAAAAGTTGCGCACACATTATTGATTGTATGCAATTCCTTTTCTAAACATCTATCCCAAAATTGACACTGGCAAAAATGTGAAAAGACATTCTGTACAAGGCTATTGATTACAGCACTATTTTTAAAATAAAAAATATATAAATAATAACTGTCAACTAAGATGGGCTGGCTGACTAAACGATTGTCCATTTATACAACATAGTCAAAGCCCCTGTGAAAGGAATGGGCACTGTCTTTATTTACTACTATGGAATAACTCCAGTGTATATGTAAGTGAAAAAGTGAAGTGAGGAAGAGTGAGTATAATATGCCACCGTTTGTTTAGGAAAGTAGGGACATGAATATTTACATCATATAGATAGAGCATACACAATTGCCATTTTTACATTAAAAAGCAGCCACATATTGGCAGTTTGATGTAGTTCTACTTAAAGTATATGCCTATATTTTTTGAGTCGAAAAGATAACAAATGTAAATGGTGTCTTCAAGATACAATGACACTTACTCCAGTTTTTCCGCAGATGGCCCTGGTTTATACTTGTTTCCAAGGTGTAATTGTCAATATAACCCCTTTTCACTCTTGAAAGTGTCCCAGTTTAGATTAAAATTTTATTTTCATGTGGAGGAATGAAGGAAGAAAGAGGTGCAAAAGACAGGTGGGAAAGAAAAAACCAGATGGGAAGGGCAGAGATAGAAGTTTGACATCTTTGAACATTTTTTTTTCTCAGTTTAAGTTTGAAAAGATAAATATTTTAAATCAAAAGTTAAATGAAATAAACCTAGATGCATATTCAGTTGGTAGCATAACTATACAGAAACAATGTAAAATAGCATGAAAATGCAATAATAGTTCTCTACTAGGGGAGGAAAAAAGAACTGCAAACATGTCTTTTATGAATTATACTATTGTCGATACTGTTGGTATTATTCTGAGATAGCTTTGTGTGTAGTGCAGAATAAAGCAAATGAATAATTGTATTGGTATCATTAAGAACCAGAATTTTCAGCATGAGAGAAAAGATGGTAAAAATGTAAGATCAATAGATTCAGTAGGTATCGAATGGGTCTCAATTTCAATTAAAAATATCAGTGTTAACCTAGGATATGTTATATCTTTTTTTAAAGGATTTTATTTTTTAGAGCAACCTATTTTTTAGAGTAGGTTCATAGCAAAATTGAGTGGAAAATACAGAGATTTCCCATATACTCTCCTCCCCCACACATGCATAGCATATACTATTATCAGTATCACTCACAACACCATTTGGAACTGCATGGGTCCACTTATATGCAGATTTTTCTCAATAAATACAGTACAATACTGTAAATGTATTTTCTTTTCCCTTTGATTTCTTAATAATAATATTTCTTCTAGCTTAGTTTATTATAAGAGAAAGTATACAATACATATAACATACAAAATATGTGTTAATCAACTGTTTATGTCATTGGTAAGATTTCCAACCAACAGTAGGCTATTAGTAATTAAGTTTTGGAGGAGTTCAAAAAATATATGTGGATTTTTTACCATATTGGGAGTTGCTGCCCCTAACCCCTGTATTTTTCAAGGGTCAATTATATTTGTTACAGCTGATGAATCCACACTGACAAATCATAATCACCCCAAATCCATACTTGGCTACACATTCTATGTGTTTGGACCAATGTAAAATGATATGTATCCATTATTACAATATAATATACAATATATAGTAATTATACATTATGATATCATACAGAATATTTTCCCTGCTCTAAAAATCCTCTGTTCTCTGTCTATTCATCCCTCCCCACTCCCATGCCTGTCAACCACTGATCTTTTTACTGTTTCCATAGTTTTGCCATTTCCAGAATATCAAATAGTTGGCATTATATACTATGTGGTCTTCTTGAATTGGCCTCCTTCACGTAGTAGTATGCATTTAATTTCTTCATGTCTTTTCATAACTTGTTAGCTCATTTCTTTGAGTGCTAAATGATATTCCATTGTCTAAAGGTAGCATAATTTTTTATCTATTCAGGGATTATGTTTTTTACTGTATGTTTTGTATTTATAAGCTGAAAATCAGATGTTAAATATGTTTTTCCTGTAACTAGTTTTCTGCATCTTATTAATGAAATGACCCAAATCTAAGGATCTCAATATATCTACAAATATTAGTTCATTTTTTAAAAAAAATTACAGCTTAGAAGAAATGAATAAATTTCTAGAAACACACAACCTACCAAGACTGAATCATGATGAAATAGAAAATCTAAACAGGCTGATTACTAGTAAGGAGATCAAATCAGTAATCAAAAACCTCTCAACAAATACAAGTCCAGGACCAGATGACTTCACTGGTGAATTCTACCAAACACTCAAAGAATGCTTCTTCTCAAACTCTTCCAAAAAATAGAAGAGGACAGAAAAGTTCTGTCCAAACTCATTTTATGAGGCCAGCACTACCCTCATACCAAAACCAGTCAAGAATAACACAAGAAAAGAAAATTTCAGGCCAATATTTCTAAAAAACACAGGTGCAAAAATCCTCAACAAAATATTAACAATTCAAATTAGCAATACACTAAAAGGATCATACATCATAATCAAGTGAGATTTATTTCGGAGATGCTAGGATGGTTCAACATCCACAAATTAGTCAATGCGATACACCACATTAACAAAATGAAGGATGAAAATCATGATCATCTCAATAGTTGCAGAAAAAGCATTTAAAAAAATTCAACATCCATTTATGATAAAACTCTCAACAAATCCTCAACGTAATACCTCAATGTAATAAAAGCCATGTATGACAAGCCCACAGCTAACATCATACTCAACGGTGAAAAGCTGAAAGCTTTTCTTCCAAGGTCAGGAACAAGACAAGTATGCCTAATGTCACTACTTTTATTCAACATACTATTGGAAGTCCTATCCATAGCAATTAGACAAGAAAAAGAAATAAAATCAGCCACATTGGAAAGAAAGATGAAAAACTGTCACTCTTTGTAGGTGAAATGATATTATGTATGGAAAACCCTAAAGACTCCATCAAAAAGCTCCTAGGATTAATAAACAAATTTAGCAGTGTTGCAGAATACATAATAAATACACCAAAATCTATTGTGTTTCTATACAGTTATAACAAACTATCAGAAAGAGAAATTAAGAAAACAATTCCATTTACAATTGCATCAAAAGAATAAAATACCTACAAATAAATTTAACTAAGGCAAAAAAAAATCTATTTACTAACAACTACAAGATGTTAATGTAAGAAACTGAAGAACACAAATAAATTCAAAGATATTTCATGCTCATGGATTGGAAGAACTAATATTGTTAAAATGTCCATACTATTCAAGACAATCTATAAATTCAGTGCAATCTATATTAAATTCCAATGTCATTTTTCACAGCAATAGAACAAACAGTCCTAAAATGTGTGTAGAACCACAAAAGACCCCAAATAGCCAAAGTAATCTTGAAAAAGAAGAACAAAACTGGAGGCATCAGCCCCCTTATTTCAAACTATATACAAAGCTATAATAATTAAAACACTATGGTATTGGCATAAAACAGACACATAGATCAATGAAACAGATAGAGAGCCCAGAAATAAACCCACATATATGTGATAAATTAAATTATGACAAAGGATCCAAGAATATACAATGGGCAAAGGACAGTCTTCAATAAATAATGTTGAGAAACTGGACAATCACATGCAAAAGAATGAAACTGGACCACTATCTTACACCATATACAAAAATTAATTCAGAATGGATTAAAGAACATAAGATCTGAGACCAATAAAACTCTTGTAAGAAAACATAGGCGGTAAGCTCCTTGATATAAGTCTTGGTGAACTATTGAATCTGACACAAAGCAAAGGCAACAAAATTAAAAATAAACAAGTAGGACTGCATCAGAGTAAAAAGCTTCTGCACATCAAAAGAAACGATCAACAAAATGAAATGGCAACCTACAGAATGGGAGAAAATATTTGCAAATCATATATCTGATAAAAGGTTAATATCCAAAATATGTAAAGAACACATATAACTCAGGAAAAATAAAAAAAACAATCTAGTTAAAAAATGGGCATAAGGTCTGAATAGAAATTTTTCCAGAGAAGACATACAGATGGCCAAAAGATAAATGAAAAGACTCTCAACATCAGAAATCATCAAAGAGGGGCGCCTGGGTGGCGCAGTCGGTTAAGCGTCCGACTTCAGCCAGGTCACGATCTCGCGGTCCGTGAGTTTGAGCCCCGCGTCAGGCTCCGGGCTGATGGCTCGGAGCCTGGAGCCTGTTTCCGATTCTGTGTCTCCCTCTCTCTCTGCCCCTCCCCCGTTCATGCTCTGTCTCTCTCTGTCCCAAAAATAATAAATAAAAAACGTTGAAAAAAAAAAATAAAAAAAAAAAAAAGAAATCATCAAAGAAATTCAAATCAAAACAACGAGATATCATCTCACACATGTCAGAATGGTATTACCAATAATAATAATAATAATAATAACAACAAGGATTGGTAAGGAGGAGAAAAGAAAACCCTTGCACACTGCTGGTGGGAATGTAAACTGGTGCAGCCACTGTGGAAAACAACATAAAAGATTCTCAAAAATTAAAAGTAGAACTACCATGTGACCCAGCAATTTTACTTCTGGGTCTTTAACCAAGGAAAACAAAACCACTAACTTGAAAAAATATATGCACCAAGTTCATTAACATGATTTACAGTAGCCAAGATATGGAAACAACCCAAGTGTCCATTCATGGATGAATGGATAAAGAAGATATAGTATATATGTACAATGGAGTATTATTCACAATGGAATAATAGTCTCCATTGTATACACAGAATATGTACAATGGAATATTCATTATTGAATGAAATCTTGCTATTTCAATATGGATGGACATCAAAGGTATCATGCTAAGTGAAATAAATGAGACAGAGAAAGACAAAAATCATATGACCTTTTTTATGCATGGACTCTAAAAACAAACAAACAAGGTCATAGATAGAGAGAACAGACTTATGGTTGCCATGGGCAGAGGGTCAGGGGAGGGAGGAATGTGTGAAGAAGGTAAAAGGGTAAAAAGAAAAAAATAATAAATTTAAATAAAATAATAAACCATGCAATTAATGATATTAACAAAATAAATATCTGTGATTCACTTAATAGATGTGGACAAAGGATTTACCAAAATTTGACACCCATTACTGTTAAAATTCTTCTCTCATAGTAAACCTTAAATCTAATCAAAGGAATTTATAAAAAAAACAAAAGCTAACTTCATACTTAATTGTGGAACATTATGCATAAAACTCTTAGAACAGTACCTGGTACAAAATAAGTATTACAAAAGTGTAATTTAGATTTAATTTAATTTAGATCTAACAGTCAATACACAGGAAAAACAGGAGACATCATAGGGGTGCAACCAGCACACTCCAGACAGTTGGAAATAGTATAAGAAAACTTCCTGTTGGGCGGGGGGCAGAGGGGGCGGCATTGTCTGGCTCAGTCAGTAGAGCATGCTACTCTTGATCTTGGGGTCATGAGTTTGAGCCCCACGGTGGGTGTAGAGATTACTTTAAAAAAATAAATAAAATTTAAAACATATACCTAGTTTTTAAATGAACAAATGTAAGAAAAAAAGAGAGAGGGAGATAAAGGTGAATCTATAAACTTAAAGAGAATTAAGAGACATGTTAAAATAATTGCAAAATGTGGACTTATTTGAATATCGATTCCAAGAAACAAAATGTATAGAACAGAAAATGTATTCCTTAAAAGTTGATAACCAGAGAAATGGGAGTACTAACTGTATATTTAATTATTGAATTGTTTGTTTATAATATGATATTTTTGCTACTTTTTTTGAAGAGCCTACATGTTGTCAATTGCCAAAAAAAACATGTGGGGTGCCTTGGTGTCTCATTTGGTTAAGAGTCTGTCTCTTGATCTTGGCTCAGGTCATGATCTTGTGGTTTTAGGAATGAGCCCCAAGTCAGGCTGAGCACTGACAGCATGAAGCCTGCTTGGGTTTTTCTCTCTTCCTCTCTCTTGGCCCCTCCCCTGCTTGTTCTCACTCTCTCAAAATAAATAAATAAACTTTTTTTAAAAAATAAAGAAAAAAATTTAAAAATAGAAAAATAAATGCAAGTATTCTAAATAACCTTTTCTTAAATTGCTATATAAAGACATTGTTACTGGAAGACTCTCTTAGTAACACTATCACTTTGAACATTCAGCACAATCTGATCTTCATAATATAGTTCATAGCTATAACATATAACTATGATTAATGTACTTTGCAAACAAATAAACAAAACATTCAGATACTCTATTGGCAATTCCTATAGGTCAAAAAGAGCAATTTTTTCTTCTATGGAGCTTACACCTCTTGGTCTTGCCCCATTTTCTCCTTCTGTGGTATCCCATCTCTACTGAATGACCCAGAAGGGCTAATGCCAAAAACCAAAGGCTTAACACAACACAGGGAGAACTGTGAGTAGTAGATAGTTGTGGTGCCACCTTGCAAATAATGACCAAAGACAAATCCAGAATATATGAGGACAGTTGGACCAGATTGCCAATTGGAATATGGGAAACAATTTACATACCAGAACAAGGTGCTACAAGTAGGAGGAAAGTTGGAACAGGTGCTGAGTAACTAAGTTTGGCTGAGTAGTAAGAATGGAATCTAGGTTAAAGAGATGGAAGAAAAGATGAGCAGTGAGCAATGTTGAATAACCAGAACAAGAACAGTGTCAGAACCAGAACTCCAAAATTACAGAAGTCAACTCACTGAAGAAGCAACAGAGATCAGAATCTTATAGGCTTGCTGTGAAAAACAAATACACACACATACACACACACACACACGCGCGCGCACGCAATACTTCCCTGGAGGCACCAGGTAATTTTTAAAGCAATGGCCAAAAGCTTTTATTCAAACTTTACTTGCCTTAACAGAACTTTTGTTCCAGGTACGCCTGGGTGGCTCAGTCAGTTAAGCATCAGACTTTGGCTCAGGCCATGATCTCATGGTGTGTGAGTTTGAGCCCCACATTGGGCTGGCTGCTGTCAGCACAGAGCCCACTTTGAATCCTCTGTCCACTTCTCTCTCTCCCTGTCCCACTTGAACTCTCTCTCTCTCTCAAAAATAAATATTTACAAAAATAAAATAAAATAAAATAAACTTTGGTTCCAGTCATCCAGGAAATTATACACTGTTCACTATACACAACTATACAATACTCATTACACATACTGACTGTGGAAAAACTTAATAACACCATATCATAGGTAAGGATGAAATAAAATTAAATATTTAAAGCACTTAGTACAGTGCTCCTTAAAGGTTAACTTTAAAACAATAACAACTTGGGGCACCTGGGTGGCTCAGTCGGTTGAGTGGCCGACTACGGCTCAGGTCATGATCTCGCGGTCTGTGAGTTCGAGCCCCGCGTCGGGCTCTGTGCTGATAGCTCAGAGCCCGGAGCCTGCCTCTGATTCTGTGCCTCCTTCTCTCTCTGCCCCTTCCCTGCTTGGTCTCTGTCTCTCTGTCTCTCTCTCTCTCTCTCAAAAATAATAAACATTAAAAAAAAAATTTTAAAACAATAACAACCAATGCTAGAGTGAGGTTGTGTTTGTAAATTGTATCTTATTGAAGGAGGTCACTAAATCTTGTCATTTCTATTCCTATAAGTTCTTTAAACTTATTTCTCCTTGATGTCTCTGCGGACATGACCTTAGTTTAAGCCGGTGTTTCTCAAAGTATCCAGGGATCCCTGGGGGACTCCAAGACTCTTTCAAGGTGTCGTGAGGTCAAAACAATTTCATAATAATATTAAGATATTATTTGCGTATTTTACTCTTACTGTCTCCCAAATGTTCAGCAAAATTTTCCAGAAGCTGCATGACACGTGGCGACATCATTAGTCTGATGACTAACAGCATATGTGTTTGTATGCTCTTGTGCTTGAAAATTTCCTCACTTTTTGTTTCTAATATAGTAAAGATCAGTAGGTATAACCCGATAATCATAAGTTCCTTGAAATTCTCAATGATTTTTAAAAGGGTAAATCAGTCCTAAAACCAAAAAGATTGAGAACTGACTCTTTAAATCATCCTCTGTTGCCTTAACCGCCTAATTTCTCCAAAGCGCTCATGCAGAAATACAAATCTGACTATATTGAATCTCTATTTAAATTTTTTATATCTATTCTAACCTATAATGTGGAGAAGTAGCATAGCACAGTAAAACAAATAAGCGAGACTGGTTTCACCTAGAGCCGAATTCAAAATCCATGTATGTCAGACCCCATTGACTGACCCCCAAGATCCATTGCTCTTTCTTCGCTTTTGTAATAAAACCCCTGAATTTGAGATTGGCACATGGCATTACTTCTTGAAACTACTTCCTTGAAGATGAGTGTGGTCATATGATAATGGCCACTGGGAAATGAGCAGAAGTGTTATATATGAAACTTCCAGGTCAGGTTGTCTAAAAAAGGAAGCAGGTTTCCTTCCATTTTTTCCTCTTTTCCCGCAAGCTTCAAAAAGGGGTTAGGGGCTGCTCAGCCAGCTTCAGCCATGCGGATGAAGACTAGACACGCTACTTCACATTGTCTCCCCAAGTCTGTATTTTTTCATGGAAAAAATCAACCTCTCTCTGGAGTCGGTTTTCACCAAGCAGGCAAAGGCTTGGGCTTAACCTAAATCAAGTGCCACATGAACTGAATCCCTGAGGTAAATTTGTATAAAAGGCTCTGTCTAGATGTTTTTTAGTTTCCTACACCGGGTTCCCATTAACGTGGGCCTGCTCCGAACAATCGTTCATTTTTTCATTTAGGCTTTCATTTAATAATTAATGAAGTACGCTAGGCAATGTGCGCAATAGTATAGCAGTGTTTGGTCACCATTCAGTATGTCCACCAACACCATGAGATCCAAAATGAAAAAAATGGTAACCTGGTAGTGAGGCAGAGCAAAGTGACAGGGAACCCAAAGGGTCTGTACCCTGGAGCCCAGTCACACACATGGTTTCTGGGTCTGGCCACAGTAGCCAGGACCTCAGTAAATGACAGGATTTCAGGGTGCCTGGGTAGCTCAGTTGGTTGAGTGTCCCACTTAATCTCAGGTCATGATATCACGGTTTGTGGGGTCAAGACCTACATGAGACTCTGCTGACAGTGGGAGCCTGGAGCCTGGGTGTCTCTCTCTCTCTCTCTCTCTCTCTCTCTCTCTCTCTCTCTCTATCCTGCTTACACTCTTTCTCTCTCTCTAAAAATAAATTAAATTAAAAAAAATAAATGACAGAATTTCAGATTTATTGGAGAGAGACGATTAAGAAGAAAGTGGCTCAGCTAGTAAAGTGAGGAGTGGGATCTGTGCAGAGGGGTGCAGGTGTGTGATTAAAGTAGCATTAGAACATCTTTCATCAAGCCTGGGCTATTCTAGAGTCCAGAACAAGACTGAAGTATGCAAGTAGGAGATAAATGATCCACGCTCATCAAGAACTGTGGAGGCAATAAGGAAGAATGCTTCTACCATAACATAGTGTATGTGTGGGATGTTAGAATTATATCTCTTATAGACATACTTTTCCATGTGAAAGAAATACATGTTTTCCAGGTCATTTTTTGTTTGTTTGTTTAAAATGGAAATGTGTCCCATTTGGGGATTGACAGTATTGTTATTACATTTTTACCGAAAATATTTAGATTTTATATTCTTTTTAGGCTGAAGCAAATGAAATTGCTGTTTTGTGGATAAAACGTGGAATTAAAGGCTCACACAACTGTGGAAAGGTAGGAGGAGTGAAGGCCGGGAAGGCCTCATTTGGGAAATCTGTATGTGAAAGAATTACAGGAAAACTACCACCGAAAAGTGCTCAGATACCTATAGCATCAAAGTGGCTGACATGTGGGAGGATCTCTAAATGCTAAAGGAAAATAATGCCTTACCTTTACCATCTACCTAGGGTTTATCCAAAGCTAAAGGATAATGAGTCTTATTTTTTTCTTTCTTATAAATCTCATGCAATGATCTCTCACTGGTCATTTCTACCTAGGATCCTGCTGGCAGGAGGGGTGTGCACAATGTAGTTTGCAGGTTTCATACTTCTGTGGTATGTGGGAAACCTAGAAGAGCTTGAGCCTATGATAGTGTCATTGTTATTAATTAGACTGTGGGAAGGTTTCTAGGGCAGAATAAATAAGAGTCCCAAAGCAGAAAGAGAAGGTAGAGAAGGTATGTGTCAAGTCAGACTATTTTTCAAGTGGCCCTTTTCCCTTTGCTCTTCTCCTTCTCTAGCACCCCCTGTGCTATGGATAAATGGATATACTGCTAGTACTCATACCCCCAATATGTGTGTGTGTGTGTGTGTGTGTGTGTGTGTGTGTGCGCGCGCACGTGCACAGGCGCATGCTTCCTGTAGGACCCACCAAAGAAAGACTCTTAGAGTTATTTTTCTATTCATCTCTACACCTTCCTTCATTCAAGGAATAAAGGTCACATTTACAGTTTTTAAATTGGGGGAGTTGGAATTGTTTGAAAATATAAAACACATTAACCAGGAAAGACAGTTATCTGGGATTCTATGTTATGACATTAAATGCATGCTTTATTCATTAATGTCCATTTAAAATAGAAATCAATGTGTTATTGTTAATGAAAATGTAATTTGCCATTTGGTAAAGATGCCCCAGACTCACTATTTCAGCTTCTCAGATTGATTATTTAAGAAGCCAGTGGCAGATCTAAGCCGTGGGGCTTTCACTGTAATTACATCTGATTCCTCGACATTATATTAATGCTGGACATTAGTATAATAATGGCCACTGATATACTTTTCATTTGTATTTTCATAATAGCATATATCTATGGAAGACACCTAATTTGTCATAATGTAAAGTTGGTGTTTTTAAAGTATATTTTAAAAGGGTAATTCCTTGTGACTCGACCGCAATAGTTCATGTCGTAAAACTGTATCATTTTTTTCAATATGTCAGTGTTAATCCGTCTTGCAATCTGTTTAAGCCTGGTTTGGTGGTCAGTTGTTAAAGCTGTAATAGTCAAATGTCTCACACGTTGCCCTTTAGACTATTCCTATAAAGATATAAATTTGAGAGGAATTATCCATGATAATAGCTTAGTGTTTCTTGCAATTATAGAATTATTCATATTGATATCAGATATAATGTTCAAGATTTTTTTTTAATGAGTAAAATTACTCGGGAGAAATACCAGTGCATATCTCTCTTCATATTACTTTCTTCTACTTTTTTCCTGAATGTAAATATTCACGCCCATTGTAGAAAGTATATTTTAAAAATGGAACATTCAAACCATTTATAATTCTGCTATCTAGAAACATCACCATTTTAAAAATATATCCGTCTTTTTTTTCATTTATCTGTGTGTAAGAGTATATATGTGTGTCAGGTGTGTACATGCGAGTAAAGATGTGTCTATTTTCTATAAGAATTCAAATTAGGAACATACTGTATTTTATTTACCATGTAAATATAGGAGACTTCATTAGCATTTAGTGTTGGAAAATGAAATCTGAGGGCAAATTGATTTTTACTGCTTTGGGATTGGTTGCGATAGTGGATTACAAAAATAGATTTTCAGATGTTAGATCAGCCTTGCATCCTTGGAAAAAAACCCACTTGATCATGGTGTATAATAGTTTTTAGATACTTCTGAATTCCATTTGCTAATATTTTGCTAAAGATTTTTGTGTCTATATGAGGAACGTTGGTGTATAGTTTTGCTTTGTGTGGTTTTTGTATTGTCTTTGATTTGATGTGAGGTCAATACTGGCCTCATAAAACAAGTTGGTCAGTATTTCCTCCTCTTCTGTATTCTGGAAAAGGTTGTGTAGAATTCATGTTAATTCTTTAAATGTTTAGTAGAATTTTCAGTGACACCATTTTATCCTGGAGATATATTCTTCAGGAGCTTTTAAATTATGAATTAAATTTCTTTAATGGTTATATGGCTATTCACATGATTTCATCTTTGTTGAATTTTGGCAATTTGTGGTTTTCAGGAAACTGGTCTATTTTCTTCTAGGTTGTTGAATTAATAGGCATAAAATTATTCATGGTATTCCCTTATTATCTTTTTAATGGTGGTAGCAATCTATAGTTTTTTAATCAGGTAAATTTACAAAAGTAAAATGCACATATCTGAACAGCATAGTCTGATGAGTTTTGACAAATATATACAACCATATAATGGTCACCCAAATATAAAATGAAGAATAATTTCACCACACTTAAAATTCCTTTGACCTCTTTGTTAGTCAATAAGCTACACTCCTGAGGAAACCATTGCTATGACTTCAATCATTCTAGAATATTCTAGAACAGGGTTTGGCAAACAGGTCAGACTAGTTGAATATGAGCTCACTGTTATTTTTTTTAATTTAATGAGTTAATCCTTTTATTTTATTTATTTTTTAACTATAATTTATTTTCAAGTTAGCTAACATACAGTGCATACAGTGTATGCAGTGTGCTCTTGGCTTCGGGAGTAGATTCCCATGATTCATCACTTACATACAACACCCAGTGCTCATCCCAACAAGTGCCCTTCTCAGTACACATCACCCATTTTCCCTCTCCCCCACCCCTCCCATCAACCCTCAGTTTGTTCTCTATATTTAAGAGTCTCTTATGGTTTGCCTCCCTCAATTTTTGAAACTATTTTTTCTGCTTCCCTTCCACCAGGGTCTTCTGTTTCTCAAATTCTACATATGAGTGAAAACAGATATCTGTCTTTCCCTGGCTAACTTATTTCACTTAGTGTAATATCCTCCAGTTCCATCCATGTTGTTGCAAATGGCAAGATTTCATTCTTTCTCATTGCCAAGTAGTATTCCATTGTATATATTTTTTGGAATAGCTTGAGAAGGATAGGTATTATCTCTGCTTTAAACATCTGGTAGAACTCCCCTGGGAAGCCATCTGGTCCTGGACTCTTATTTGTTGGGAGATTTTTGATAACCGATTCAATTTCTTCGCTGGTTATGGGTCTGTTCAAGCTTTCTATTTCCTCCTGATTGAGTTTTGGAAGTGTGTAGGTGTTTAGGAATTTGTCCGTTTCTTCCAGGTTGTCCAGTTTGTTGTCATATAATTTTTCATACTATTCCCTGATAATTGCTTGTATCTCTGAGGGATTGGTTGTAATAATTCCATTTTCATTCATGATTTTATCTATTTGGGTCATCTCCCTTTTCTTTTTTGAGAAGCCTGGCTAGAGGTTTATCCATTTTGTTTATTTTTTCAAAAAACCAACTCTTGGTTTTGTTGATCTGCTCTACAGTTTTTTTAGATTCTATATTGTTTATTTCTGCTCTGATCTTTATTATTTCTCTTCTTCTGCTGAGTTTAGCCTGTCTTTGCTGTTCTGCTTCTATTTCCTTTAGGTGTGCTGTTAGATTTTGTATTTGGGATTTTTCTTATTTCTTGAGATAGGCCTGGATTGCAATGTATTTTCCTCTCAGGACTGCCTTCACTACATCCGAAAGCATTTGGATTGTTGTATTTTCATTTTCGTTTGTTTCCATATATTTTTTAATTTCCTCTCTAATTGCCTGGTTGACCCACTCATTCTTTAGGAGGGTGTTCTTTAACCTCCATGCTTTTGGAGGTTTTCCAGACTTTTTCCTGTGGTTGATTTCAAGCTTCATAGCATTGTGGTCTGAAAGTATGCATGGTATGATCTCAATTCTTGTATACTTATGAAGGGCTGTTTTGTGACCCAGTATGTGATCTATCTTGGAGAATGTTCCATGTGCACTCGAGAAGAAAGTATATTCTGTTGCTTTGGGATGCAGAGTTCTAAATATATCTGTCAAGTCCATCTGATCCAATGTATCATTCAGGGCCCTGGTTTCTTTATTGACCGTGTGTCTAGATGATCTATCCATTTCTGTAAGAGGAGTGTTAAAGTCCCCTGCAAGTACCACATTCTTATCAATAAGGTTGCTTATGTTTGTAAGTAATTGTTTTATAATTTGGGGGCTCCGGTATTCGGCACATAAACATTTATAATTGTTAGCTCTTCCTGATGGATAGACCCTGTAATTATTGTATAATGCCCTTCTTCATCTCTTGTTACAGCCTTTAATTTAAAGTCTAGTTTGTCTGATATAAGTATGGCTACTCCAGCTTTCTTTTGACTTCCAGTAGCATGATAAACAGTTCTCCATCCCCTCACTCTCAATCTGAAGGTGTCCTCAGGTCTAAAATGAGTCTCTTGTAGACAGCAAATAGATGGGTCCTGTTTTTTTATCCATTCTGATACTCTACATCTTTTGGTTGGCACATTTAGTCCATTTATGTTCAGTGTTATTATAGAAAGATATGGGTTTAGAGTCACTGTGATGTCCATAGGTTTCATGCTTGTAGCAATGTCTCTGGTGCTTTGTCTCACAGGATCCCCCTTAGCATCTCTTGTAGGGCTGGTTTAGTGGTGACGAATTCCTTCAGTTTTTGTTTGTTTGGGAAGACCTTTATCTGTCCTTCTATTCTAAATGACAGACTTGCTGGATAAAGGATTCTTGGCTGCATATTTTTTCTGTTCATCACATGGAAGACTTCCTGCCATTCCTTTCTGGCCTGCCAAGTTTCAGTAGAGAGATCAGTCACGAGTCTTATAGGTCTCCCTTTATATGTTAGAGCACGTTTATCCCTAGCTGCTTTCAGAATTTTGTCTTTATCCTTGTATTTTTCCAGTTTCACTATGATATGTCGTGCAGAAGATCGATTCAAGTTACGTCTGAAGGGAGTTCTCTGTGCCTCTTGGATTTCAATGCCTTTTTCCTTCCCCAGATCAGGGGAGTTCTCAGCTATGATTTCTTCAAGTACACCTTCAGCACCTTTCCCTCTCTCTTCCTCCTCTGGAATACCAATTATGTGTAGATTATTTCTCTTTAGTGCATCACTTAGTTCTCTAATTTTCCCCTCATACTCCTGGATTTTTTTATCTCTCTTTTTCTCAGCTTCCTCTTTTTCCATAATTTTATCTTCTAGTTTACCTATTCTCTCCTCTGCCTCTTCAATCCAAGCCGTGGTCATTTCCATTTTATTTTGCAGCTCATTAATAGCATTTTTAGCTCCTCCTGACTGTTCCATAGTCCCTTGATCTCTGTCGCAATAGAGTCTCTGCTGTCCTCTATACTGTTTTCAAGCCCAGTGATTAATTTTATGACTATTATTCTAAATTGACTTTCTGCTATATTGTTTAAATCCTTTTTGATCAGTTCATTAGCTGTTGTTATTTCCTGGAGATTCTTTTGAGGGGAATTCTTCTGTTTCGTCATTTTGGATAGTCCTTGGAGTGGTGAGGACCTGCAGGGCACTTCCCCTGTGCTGTCTTGAATAACTTGCATTGGTGGGCGGAGCTTCAGTCAGACCAGATGTCTGCCCCCAGCCCACCGCTGGGGGCACAGTCAGACTGGTGTGTACCTTCTCTTCCCCTCTCTTAGGGGCGGGATTCACTGTGGGGTGGCGTGGCCCGTCTGGGCTACTTGCACACTGCCAGACTTGTGGTGCTGGGGATCTGGCGTATTAGCTGGGTGGATTGGCAAGGTGCACAGAGGCGGGAGGGGTAGGCTCAGCTCGCTTTTCCTTCAGAGGTCTGCTTCGGGAGGGGCCCTGTGGCACCAGGAGGGAGTCAGACCCACCGCTGGAGTCCGGAGGAATGGATCCGCACAAGCACAGCGTTGGGTGTTTGTGCAGTGCAAGCAAGTTCCCTGGCAGGAACGGGTTCCCTTTGGGATTTTGGCTGGGGGATGGGTGAGGGAGATGGCACTGGCAAGCGCCTTTGTTCCCCGCCAAGCTGAACTCTGTTGTCCGGGGCTCAACAACTCTCCCTCCCATTGTCCTCCAGCCTTCCTGCTCTCGGAGCAGAGCTGTTAACTTATAACCTTCCAGATGTTAAGTCCCACTTGCTTTCAGAACACACTCCGTCCAGCCCCTCCACTTTTGCAAGCCAGACTCGGGGGCTCTGCTTGGCCGGCGGGCCGCCCCTCTGCCCCGGCTCCCTCCCGCCAGTCCGTGTAGCGCGTACCGCCTCTCCGCCCTTCCTACCCTCTTCCGTGGGCCTCTCGTTACGCTTGTCTCCCGAGAATCCGTTCTGCTAGTCTTCTGGTGATTTTCTGGGTTATTTAGGCAGGTGTGGGTGGAATCTAAGTGATCCGCAGGACGCGGTGAGCCCAGCGTCCTCCTATGCCTCCATCTTCCCAACCAGGCTTTTTTCCATTGTATATAAAAACTACATCTTCTTTATCCATTCATCAGACATTTGGGCTCTTTCCATAACTAGGCTATTGGTGATAGCATTGCTATAAACATTAGGCTACATGTGCCCCTATGAATCAGCACTCCTGTATCCCTTGGATAAATTCCTAGTACTGTGACTGCTGGGTCTTAGGGTAATTCCATTTTTAATTTTTTGAGGAACCTCCACTCTGTTTTCCAGAGCAGCTGCACCAGTTTGCATTCCTACCAACAGTGCAAGAGGGTTCCCATTTCTCCACATCCTCGCCAATATCTGCTGTTTCCTGAGTTGTTAATTTTAGCCACTCTGACCGGTGTGAGGTGGTATCTCATTGTGGTTTGGATTTGTATTTCCCTGATGATTAGTGCTATTGAACATCTTTCCATGTGTCTGTTGGCCATCTGGATGCCTTCTTTGGAAAAGTGTCTATACATGTCTTCTGCCCATTTCTTTACTGGATTATTTGTTTTTGAGTGTTGAGTTTGGTAAATTCTTTATAGATTTTGGATACTAACTTTTTATCTGATATATTGTTTGCAAATATCTTCTCCCATTCTGTGTTTCATTTTAGTTTTGCTGATTGTTTCCTTTGCAGTGCAGAAGCTTTTTATCTTCATGAGTTCCCAATAGTTCATTTTCCCTTTTATTTCCCTTGCCCTCGGCGATGTGTCGAGTAAGATGTTGCTGCAGCTGAGGCCAAAGAGATTGCTGCCTGTTTTCTCCTCTAGGGTTTTAATGGTTTCATGTCTCACATTTAGTTCTTTCACCCATTTTGAATTTATTTTTGAGTATGATGTAAGAAAGTGGTCCAGTTTGATTCTTCTGCATGTTGCTATTCAGTTTTCCCAGCACCATTTGCTAAAGAGACTATCTTTTTTCCATTGGATACTCTTTCCTGCTTTGTCAAAGATTGGTTGGCCATACATTTGTGGGTTCATTTCTGGGTTCTCTGCTCTATTCCATTGGTCTATGTGTCTGTTTTTGTGCCAAAACCATACTGTCTTGATGATTACAGCTTTGTAGTAGAGGCTAAAGTCCGGGATTGTGATGCCTCCCACTTTGGTTTTCTTTTTCAACATTACTTTGGCTATTCAGGGTCTTTTCTGGTTCCATACAAATTTTAGAATTGTTTGTTCTAGCTTTGAGAAGAATGCCCATACAATTTTGATTGGTTTGCATTGCATGTGCAGATTGCTTTGGGAAGTAGTGACATTTTAACAATATTTGTTATTCCCATCCATGAACATGGAATGTGTTTCCATTCCTTTGTGTCTTCTTCAATTTCTTTCATAGGTTTTCTATAGTTTTCAGCATACAGATCTTTTACATCTTTGGTTAGGTTTATTCCTGGGTATTTTATGGTTATTGGTAATATTGTCAATGGGATTGATTTCTCGATTTCTCTTTCTGTTGCTTCATTATTGGTGTATAAAAATGCAACCAATTTCTGTACATTGATTTTGTATCCTGCAACTTTGCTGAGTTCATGTATCAGTTCTAGCAGCTTTTTGGTGGAGTCTTTTGGGTTTTCCATGTAGAGTATCATGTCATCTGCAAAAAAAGTGAAAGTTTAACTTCTTTGCCAATTTGGATGCCTTTTATTTCATTTTGTTGTCCAATTGCTGAGGCTAGGACTTCCAACACTATGTTAAACAACAGTAGTGAGAGTGGACATCCTGTTGTATTCCTGATCTTGGGGAAATCTCTCAGCTTTTCCCCATTGAGGATGATATTAGCTGTGGGCTTTTAATATATGGCTGTTATGATGTTAAGGTATGTTCTTTCTATCCCTACTTCCTTGAGAGTTTTTATCAAGAAAGGATGCTGTATTTTGTCAAATGCTTTTTCTGCATCTATTGACAGGATCATATGGTTCTTATCCTTTCTTTTATTCATGTGATGTATCACATTGATTGATCTGCAAATATTGAACCAGCCCTACGGCCCAGGAAAGAATCCCACTTAATCATGGTGAATGATTCTTTTAATGCACTGTTGAATTTGATGCTAGTATCTTGTTGAGAATTTTTGCATCCATGTTCATCAGGGATATTGGCCTGTAACTCTCCTTTTTTAGTGGTCTCTGTCTGGTTTGAGATTCTTGGCTTCATAGCATAAGTACAGAAGCTTTCCTTCCATTTCTATTTCTTGGAACAGCTTGAGAAGGATAGGTATTAACTCTGCTTTAAATGTCTTGTAGAATTCCCCTGGGAAGCCATCTGGCCCAGAACTCTTACATTTTGGGAGATTTTTGATAACTGATTCAATTTCTTCGCTGGTTATGGGTCTGTTCAAATTTTCTATTTCTTCCCATTTGAATTTTGGTAGTGTGTGGGTGTCTAGGAATTTGTAAATTTCTTCCAGGTTGTCCAGTTTGTTGGCATATATTTTTTCATAGTGTTGTCTAATAATTGTTTGTATTTCTGTGGTGTTGGTTGTGATCTCTCCTCTTTTATTCATGATTTTATCTATTTGGAGCATCTCTCTTTTCTTTTTTTTTAATTTTTTTTTTTTTAACATTTATTCGTTTTTTGAGAGACAGAGCATGAGTTGAGGAGGGGCAGAGAGGGAGACACAGAATCCAAAGCAGGCTCCAGGCTCTGAACTGACAGCACAGAGCCCGATGAGGGGCCAAAACCCATGGACTGTGAGATCATGACCTGAGCTGAAGTTGGATGTTCAACCAACTAAACCACCCAGGCACCCCCCTCTCTCTTTTCTTTTTGAGAAGTCTGGCTAGGGGTTTATCAATTTTGTTTATTTTTTCAAAAAACCAGCTCTTATATTCATCGGTCTGTTCTACTGATTTTTCTTTTTCTTTCAATTCTATATTGTTTATTCCTGCTCTAATCTTTATTTCTCTTCTTCTGCTGGCTTTGGGTTTTCTTTGCTGTTCTGCTTCTAGTTCGTTTAGGTGTACAGTTAGGTTTTGTATTTGGGATTTTTCTTGTTTCTTGATATAGGCCTGGATTGCAATGTATTTTACTCTTAGGACTGCCTTTGCTGCATCCCAAAGGGTTTGGGCTATCGTGTTTTCATTTTTGTTTGCTTCCATATATTTTTTAGTTTCTTCTTTAATTGCCTGGTTGACCCCCCCCCAAAAAAAGGGGGCGCCTGGGTGGCTTGGTCGGTTGAGCGTCCGACTTCGGCTCAGGTCATGATCTCACAGTCCGTGGGTTCGAGCCCCGCGTCGGGCTCTGTGCTGACAGCTCAGAGCCTGGAGCCTGTTTCAGATTCTGTGTCTCCCTCTCTCTCTGCCCCTCCCCTGTTCATGCTCTGTCTCTCTCTGTCTCAAAAATAAATAAACGTTAAAAAAAAAATTGCCTGGTTGACCCATTCATTCTTTTTTTTTTTTAATGTTTATTTATTTTTGAGACAGAGAGAGAGACAGAGCATGAACGAGGGAAGGTCAGAGAGAGAGGGAGACACAGAATCCGAAGCAGTCTCCAGGCTCTGAGCTGTCAGCACAGAGCCCGACGCGGGGCTTGAACTCACAAACCACGAGATCATGACCTGAGCCGAAGTCGGAAGCTCAACCGACTGAGCCACCCAGGCGCCCCGACCCATTCATTCTTTAGTAGGAAGTTCTTAAACATCCATGCATTTGGAGGCTTTCCAAATTTTTTCTTGCGGTAGATTCAACTTTCATAGCATTTTTTCTGAAAATATTCTTGGTATGTTCTCAATTCTTTTATATTTGTTGAGGGCTGTTTCATGACCCAGTATGTGATCTATTTTGGAGAATGTTCCATGTGTACTCAAGAAGAATGTGTATTCTGCTGCTTTTGGATGAAAAGTTCTGAATATATCAAGTCCATCTGGACCAGTGTATCATTCAAGGCCATTGTTTCTTTATTAATTTTCTGCCTAGAAGATCTGTCCATTTGTGTAAGTGGAATATTAAAATCCCCTGCAATTACTGTATTTTTATCAACAAGATTGCTTATGTTTGTGATTAATTGATTTATATATTTGGGTGCTTTTAAGTTGGGGGCATAAACATTTACAATTATTAGTTCTTGATGGATAGACCCTGTAATTATGTATGCCATTCTTCATCTCTTGTTACAACCTTTAGTTTAAAATCTAATTTGTCTTGGGGTGCCTGGGTGGCTCAGTTGGTTGAGCATCCGACCTTGGATCAGGTCATGATCTCCTGGTTTGTGAGTTTGAGCCCCGTGTCAGGCTCTGTGCTGACAGCTTGGAGCCTGGATCTTGCTTTAGATTCTGTGTCTCCCTCTCTCTCTCTGCCCACCCCTGCTTGTGCTCTGTCTCTCTCTGTCTTCCAAAAGTGAATAAACATTAAATTTTTAAAAAATAAATAAATAAATAAATTAATTAATTAAATCTAATTTGTCTGATATAAGTATGGCTACCCAGCTTCCTTTTACTTCCAGTAGCATGATAAATGGTTCTCCATCCCCCCACTTTCAATATGAAGGTGTCCTCTGATCTAAAATGAGTCTCTTGGAGACAGCATATAGATGGATCTTGTTTTTGTTTTTGTTTTTATCCATTCTGATACCCTATGTCTTTTGATTGGGGCATTTAGTCCATTTACATTCAGAGTTATTATTCAAAAATATGGATTTAGTGTCATTGTGTTATCTGTAGGTTTCATGCTTGTGGTGATGTCTCTGGTCCTTTGTAGTCTTTGCAGCACTCCACTCACAAGTCTCCCTTAGGATCTCTTGCAGGGCTGGTTTAGTGGTTGTGAACTCCTTCAGTTTTTGTTTGTCTGGGAAAGCTTTTATCTCTCCTATTCTGAGTGACAGCCTTGCTGGATAAAGGATTCTTGGTTGCATATTTTTTCCTATTCAGCACATTGAATATTTCCTGCCACTCCCTTCTAGCCTACAAGTTTCAGTGGAAAGGTCTGCTACTACCCTTATGTGTCTAGCCTTGTTGGTTAAGGCCCATTTGTCCCTAACTGTTTCAGAATTCTCTCTTTATCTTTGTATTTTGCTAGTTTCACTATGATATACTGTGGTGAAGACATACTCTTGTTGAATCTGAAGAGAGTTTTCTGTACCTCCTGGATTTGGATGTCTGCTTCCTTCCTCAGATTAGGGAAGTTCTCAGCTATAATTTGTTCAAGTAAACCTTCTGCCCCTTTCTCTCTCTCTCCCTCCTCCTCCTCCTCCTCCTCCTTCTTCTTCTTCTTCTTCTTCTTCTTCTTGAATTCCTGTGATACGGATAATTATTACATTTCATTGAATCATGTAGTTCTCTAATTCTCCCTTTGTGGTCTAGTATTTTCCTCTCTGTCCTTCTCTCAGCTTCATCATTTTCCATAATTTTATCTTCTATTTCACTTTTTCTTCCCTCTGTTTCCTCCATCCTTACTGTCACTGCATCTAGTTTATTTTGCAACTCATTTACAACATTTCCTAATTCGCCGTGACTATTTCTTGATTTCCATAGCAATAGATTCTCTGCTGTCTTCTATGCCTTTTTCAAGCCCAGCTATTAATCTTATAACTATTATTCTAAATTCTTTATTAGATATATTGTTTCTATATGTTTTGAGCCATTCTCTAGCTGTCATTTCTTCCTGGAATTTCTTTTGAGAAGAATTCTTCTGTTTCATCATTTTGCTAGTTTTTTGTCCTTTATGTGTTTTAATAGCTTGTTTAATAGTCTGTTATGTGTCCTGCACCAGCAAGCACTACTATATTGAAAAAGGACCATACACTGTCCAGAGCCTGGCCCTTCAGGGGTGTTTTTGGTGTGTGTTGCATGCTTGCTGTTTTTGTGACTCTGGTTGCTTTATCTCCCTACTCATAGTGATGGTTTGGACCTTCCACCAGGTGTGCTTTGATTTGTTCATTGAGGTAATCCTGGAAAAAATTTTAAAACAGTGGGGGTGGGGGGCTGTAAGAGGTGTAAAAGAAGAGGTGTAAAAAGAATAGATTAAAAATGTCTGCTTGAACAAACCAACAACCAGAATAGAGAAGAGAAGAAATAAGAGGAAGAAAAGGAAGAAAGAAAAAAAAATATATATATATATGTATATATACGTATATATATATATATATATGTATACATATATATACACACATATATATGTGTGTATATATATATATACACACATATAATATATGTATACGTATATATACACACATATATATGTGTGTATATATATATACATATATATATGTGTGTATATATATATATACATATATATATACACACATATATATATGTATATCAGAAAATGAAAAACTACTGGACCAGTATCTGATGGTGCCTTGAAACCGGTGGCTGTGCTGGTCTGGAGGAGGGGCTGTCTGGTTCAGTCAGTGTCTATCTTGCTCTGGTGTTACCGGGTGTGGAGAGGCGTGGTTTGGTGTAGGCTTGTCCCACCTCCACTGTGGGCCCGTTTCTCTGTTCGCTGAAGCCGCACCTTGTTGGTAATGGGGAGAAAAATGGCAACACCCCAGTCTCTCCTCCCCAGAACGGGTGTTCTAAACCACTCTGTTCAAGCCATCCTCACAGTGTTGTGTGTTGTGCGAGGGCATGAGTGGGCCAGTTTGTTCCACTCCACAGTTTCCCGCGCCTTCCAGGCACTTGACTGGGATTCAAACCTCTATATCTTAAAGGATCCGACTCCACATGCCCTGGTTCCTGGGTAGTGCTACTCCACCCAGCCAGCCAACAAAGGGCCTCTGACTGGTGGGCGCCTGCAGGGTCTTTTGTCCTTGGAATGACTACATACCTTCTTCCCACAGCACCCAAGGGAGGGGACTGCTGTCTCCAACTGTGCCTCTGATCTTGCTACTGAGACCAGGGCTAGCTCCCCCTCTTCCCCAGGCGCATGTACAGAGCAGCGGGCCCCAGTCCAGAGAAAGCCCTACAACCCTGGATAGAGTTAGAAATTTGTTCTTTCTCCATTTTTTTCCATTCCCGGTCCATGGTTTTTCTCTTGTCTGAACACAACCCTACACTTCCACAGCCTCTCTTTCTCTTCTTTTTGTCTCTCTACAGAAGGGGATCCCTCCCCTCTGTGCCTATGCCACCTGTTTTATCTTTCCCAATGGCCCATCAAGTTGTCCCCATGCCCCCCTAGAGATGTTTCTGTCACTGTGTAGCCTCGATTCCTGGAATTCCAAGGCTTCTGGCCTCAAAACTGCTGTGTTTGAAGAGCAAGGGAGTTTCGGGTCCCCCTACTTCTCCACCATGTTGACTCCTCCAGGAGGCTACCACTTGTTTATGTAAATAGGTTTAATTGGAATAAAGTCATACCTATTTTTTATTGTATTTTATACTGCTTGCTTTCATGGCTCAAGTGCAGAGCTAAGTAGTTGAGACCCAGACATTGTGGCCACCACTTGGGTATCAGTCTCTTTTGGATTTTTCAGTGATCCTGCAGAGACCCAGCCTCCTGAGCAATGAAAATTGGCATGCTGTAAAGATAGAGAATGCCTTATTTTGTTCCCTAGAAACATTTGCTCTTCACATTTGAAGGGTATATATTTACATTGCTAAAGGAGATGAAATTGAGAGCTATTTGTTTTCATTTCAAAGGATTGTAAACTAGGAACATTCCTCTTTTCTTCCTAGTCAAGATTTATGTACATTAGGGAGGTAAGATTTATGTCCTTCTTCAGGAGTGGAGGGGAGCTGCATAGCAGTTGCCATCTAAATTCTCAGATTCATAATTCTAGGATTCTTCTCCTATGATACAAAACCCTCCTTTTTGTATTACAGGCCTAAACTTGTGGCTTTCATCACATTGCCCTAGAAGGAAGGATATAGATACAAATGGATATAGATAACTAAAAACTTTATCACTACAAAGCCTAAATATTTAATATTTACAGAAAAAGTTTGCTAACCTCTGTTCTAGAGTAGTATTACTGTTCTTGAACAGAAATATATGGAATTATAAGTATATACTCTGCCTGGTTTCTTTCACTCAACATAATGTTTTAGAGATATATCCATATTGTTGTGTGTATCAATAGCTATTTTAATTTCTAAGTAAAAACTACTATGTGATACTTCAACAGTTTGGTTAGTGATTTTCTGTTGGCAAACATCTGAGTCATTTTTGGCTTTTAGGTATTATGAACATTCTTGTACAAATCTTTGGGGACATATGCTTTCATTTTGGGGGGCATAATTTCTGAGTCATAGTAAAGATGTATTTCTAACTTTATGAAAATTCTTACTTGTTGGAAGTGGTTGTATCATCTTACACTGTCAATATATTAGATTTTCAGTTGATCCAAATTGTTGTCAATACCTAGTACAATCAATCTTTTTAATTTAAGCCATTCTATGGATGTAGGGTGGTACCTTCTTGAGGTTTTCCTTACATTATTCTGTTTACTAATGATGTTTGGCTCCTTTTTATGTGCTTGTTAAGCACTCATATACTTTTTGTGAAGCTTTTTAAGGCAAATTAATTATCTATTTTAAATCATATATTTATATTATTATATATTTGTTATATATATTTATATTATATCTTTTATATTTTGGATGAAAGCCATTTGTCAGATATATGTATTGTGAATATCTTCCCCAATCTGTGACTTGCCTTTTCACTTTCTTAAGAGTATTTTTTGATGAGAAGTTTTTAATTTTTTTTAAGTTTATTTATTTATTTTGAGAGCAAAAGCGTGCACATGAACGGGGAAGGGCAGAGAGAGAGGGAGAAAGAATACCAAGCAGGCTCCATGGACAGCACAGAGCCCACCACTTGGCCTGATCCCACAAACCCTGAGATCATGACCCGAGCGAAAATCAAGAGCCGGACACTCAACTGACTGAACCACCCAAGCACCCCAAGATGTTTTTAATTTTGATAAATTCCTACTTAACAATTTATTCTTTTGTAATTAATGATTTCTGTGCCCTAAGACATCTTTGCCTACTCTACAGTTAGGAAAATATCCTCTTCTGTTTTCTTCCAGAGCTGTATCATTTTGGATTTTACACTTAGATTTTACATGTGAGCTACTTTGAATTAAATTTTATATATGGTGTTAGGAAGAATGTCAAGGGTTTTGTTTGTTTCATTTTTCTATAGACTATCCAATTTTAAAAACAACATTTGTTGCAAATATTTTCCTGCTCACTTTCTTTGGTATCTTTATCGAAATGCAATTTACCATATGCAGGTGAATCAGTTACTGAACTGTATTCTGTCGGCTGATTTGTCTTTTCTTTCTTATGCTAATAGTACACTAATTTAATATTTGTGGATTTATGTTTTTTTCTCAAAATCAAGTTGTCTTCCAACAGTTTTTCTTCATTATTTTCCTGGATATTCTACTTCTTTTGTATCTCCATATGAATTTTAGAATCAGCTTGTCTATTTCTATAAAGTAGTCTGCTGGGATTTTGATTGAATCTATAGATAAATGTGAGATTCTTAAAACCTAGAAATCCTGAGCTTTGTCAATCTATTAATGTAATAGATTTATTTATTCAAGTCTTCTTTAATTTACCTAAGTAACAGTAGTTTTCAGTGTACAAGTCTTAGTAAACCTTTTATTAAATTTATTCCTGAGTTTGAAGACAAGTTTTTTTAATGTTTTTCTGTTGTTGTTGTTAATTTCTAACTGGTCATCGCTAGAATGTAAAGGCACTATTTATTTTTGTTAATGAACCTTGTATCATACAACCTTACCAAACTCACTTATCAGTTCTAATAATTTGTTTAAAGGTTCATTCACTTACCAGTTCTAATCATTTGTTTATAGGTTCATCTGGATTTTCCCTGTACATAATCATATCTCCTACAAATAAGGGCCATTTTACTTTGTTCTTTCCAAAGTATATGCTGAATTCAGCTCCCAAGTCACCAAATTGACACCCTTAGGAGTCTCAACTCTTCAATGTTTAGGCTGAAAACACTGAGGTCCAAGAAATGACATGCTTAATTAGTAATTAGCTGAGCCAAGAGCATGGTCTTATGATTCATAGGCCAGGAGTCTCTCTGTGACCAAACTCCTAGTATGTGAGTGTAGGACAGATCTCAGAGTAAATGTCTCACTTCTATTCTTGGCCAAGTTATGTTTAGCTACTTTTCCAAAGCAGGCCCAGTCCTAGGATGTTCCTCAGCAGCATATGTTCCCCCTGTACTGGAAAGTTATGAAAAGGATGTTTTTCCAAAGTGTTGTAAATATCTCCTTATTCTTTGAATTTTAAAGAAATCACAGAATATCTATAGGTATGAGTCTCTTCATTTTGCCTCAGACTAGCAGAGAGCATTCTGTCCACGTCTATAAATCTTATTTTAGCTCAAGAACTTGTCTTTGCTTGTTAATTTTTATTAATGTTCCTTTAATTGTTGGATTTCAGTTCTTACTAGCTACTTCTATTCACTATTTCTTTCAAAATATACGTAGGCTATATCCTCCTGGCACTCTAGTAGGTCCTGGATTACAAAGTGTCAGCAAAAGCAGGTCTATATCCTGCCCTCAAGATACTTAAAGATGAGCTAAGGGACCACTACTCAGTTTTGTACATGGTTCAAATTCTCAATTCCTAAGCTTTAGGCCAGAGAATAGAAAATACCAAAACACCTTTTCTCATTTCTACCACTTTTTCCCCCCCAAACAGGGGACTTTGCTGGGTCACAGAGGCCAAGTATATGCTGGCCATTATGCCAGTGCTTCGTGGATCTTATCCCCAAATTCTACTAAAAGCATGTCATGTTTTTTATAGTGTTATTGAGAGTTTCTAATCTCTTTTTAGTGGGAAATCAAGAGAAGATAAGTCAAAACATATAAGACAGACAATATTTTAAAACAGAATCTGTAATGGCTTTTTAATGTAATCAATTTATTTTCTGAGATACTGTTCCTAATTTCTAATGTTTTCTGATATCTTTCATTAGATTTTATTTTAAGTTGCTGGAAATGAACATCTTATTGTTATCCTTTTTGAACAATTTTGGAATGTAATGTTTTTTAAATAACCCACTGTTATTTTTTTAAATAACCCACTGTTCTGTAACTATCAATATTCCTAAAATGTATTCCTTTTGCTTGGAATCAAAAACACAAAAAAATTACTCTGTGGAGGAAAATAGCCCAGACTGAAAAAAATTACCTGCAGAAGAGGTTAGTTACAAGTAAGAAGAAGTCTTTATACAGAGTCACTCAGCGTTAGATTATCTGCTAATTCTCTTTAGTGGAATACCTATTTTCTATGGATATGTTTTATACTCATTTTTTAAATTAAAAAATAATTGCTGCTTCTATAGATAGCTTTGAACTCTAGGTGAAAATGTTTTGTGCATCAATTTCAAGTCTTTTTTGGGCAGACTTCACTTTAGTACTAAAATGGATATATTATTTGCAGTAGAGTTTTGTGCAGATTACTACATGTAGTCCATTTATTCTTTTTCAAATTATGTATTTCTCTCTTGGTTCTGGAATCATTAATATTATAAAATATATGTACAGGAAAGAATAATTAATTTGCTTTTATTCTCAGTACCAGAATCCTCTGCTAATGCTGTCAGGGCTTTATCCCTTGATAGCTCATCATCAGCGATGATAAGGTGAAAGGAACTTCCTCTGTCAAAGAAGTCTGACCTACAATTCTGGAACATCATTTAGTAGCCATAGAGCATTATCTTGAATTTTAGTTAGCAGGAGAAAAAAAAATGAGAGGAAGAAAATCATTTAATGTAGTTTGATGCTAAAGATTACTGTGTCTGAGAACCTGCTCACAGTGGAAGAACAGATTACATATTTCAGCATTTAAAGAATTTTTTAATTACATGCCCCCTCCCTCCAGAACCTTTGATGTCTCTATGTATGATATCTTTCTGCTAACTGGTTCCTGATTTATCTAAGGAAAAGAAGTGAAATCTAATGCACTGCTTTTTACCCAGTGGGTGTGGATATTTGCGTATTTAAGAAAAAATTGATATCTCAAAATATCCATAGGTTTTTATTTCTCCCTATTGCCTTATCTCAGGGATACAAACTTATATTCCTGTAGGGCCCAGGCAGGTAGTGAAAAGTCCTGATTTCAGCTTGGTATAAAACCTAGGGATTGGCAGGTGCTAGAGAGTACGAGCCCCATATGAAGGCCCTCAAATCCTAATTTTTAAACATTGTTTTAGACAAACCAAACCTTCGGAGAGGGTGAGGGGAGATATGCAAAATTCAGTCATGAAGATACCACTTTTTTGCCCTTATCCAGGGGTCTGACACTAAATATCTTCTCTTTAATTCTTTCATAGCTTTGACAGAGAAGTATCACTGTCCCCATTTCATCAGTCAACAGAGAGACCAAAAATGTGTGTATGCATTTATTAATATGTGTAAATAAAAGTGTCCATTTGTACTTACATAGATTATTACTATATGTGTAGCTACACGGGAGGTAGATTTGCATAGCAGAAATAAAATCAAATCTAGAGAGAGTCAAATTGGACTTCGATATTAGCTCTGCCACCATTGCATGTGCAATAAGACAAAGTCACTTAACCCCTCTTTGCCTCATTTTTCATCCGTAAAATTAGGGTTTGTTACACTTTTTAAGAATTAAGAGAGGCACTATGTGTGATAATATTTGGTAAATGTAAAAAAGTGAGAGTAAACCAAAGTAGGAATTAACTTTCAGTCGGTAGTAACACCCATGTCTATACAGGGACAAAATGATAGTGGCTGAGGAGATGAGTTGCTACAGCAGTATGTTAGGCAGAATGACGGTTCTTCAAAGATGTCCCCATCCTACTCCCCACAACCTGAGCACATCGGGGCACAAGGCATTGAGGAATTAAGTTTGCATATGGAATTAGAGTCGCTCCTCGGCTGTCCTTCAGACATGGAGAGTATCCTATGATCTTTAAAAGTGGAAGAGAGGGACAAGCCCAGTCAGAACCAGAGAAGGAGATGTGGTGATGGGAGATTGGAGTAGTGCGATGTGAGAAGAACTCAACTTGTGATTGCTGACTCCACTGCGGGGAAATGCAGGCAGCCTCTAGAAGTTGGAAGAGACAGGGAAATGGATTCTCCCATAGAGCCACCAGAAAGGGATGCAGCCTGCTGACATGTTGATTTCAGCCCAGCATGGCTCACTTTGGGTCTTTGGCCTCCAGGACGGAAAGATAATAAATTGATGTTCAAGCCACCAAGGTTGTGATAATTTGTTACAGCAGCAATAGGAAACTAATGCAAGAGCTGACTGACTGACAGGGGCAGTGTGATGTTCTGTGGTATGAGTGTCAGGGACTCAGCAATTCACAGCAATGTCAGAGGCTGAAGACAACTGGAGTAAGCCTTTTACTTCTCATCCGGTAGCTTTCTGGCTATTTGCTTGAGCTATTTCACTGCTCATAGAGATGCACTACAGAAATCGGAATTCTCCGGACAGGAACTCATGCAATGTGGAAAATTTGAGGGTGACAAATATGTCACTCTCTTAATTATGTTGATAGTTTCAGGGATGTATACAATTGTTGAAATGTATCATAGGGTACACTTTAAATATGTGCAGTTTATTGCACATTGGTTATACCTCAATAATGCTGCTTTAAAAAAAAAATGAAATGTGGATTCTTCTGATTTTCAAGTGTCTGTCTCTGTGCCAGATCTAACAGTGGGCTTAGAAGTATCTCTGGTCTGACCTGTGATGGGGGCCATGAATTTCATATGATTTGCAGCTTGCTTCCCAACATGAGTCCTGAACTGCAACTTCTTGACGGCTGTAAAAATGAGATTTTCTTAATGTAGCAATAGCTAATTGGCTTCTTCCTTTCTAGCTGTGCTGGGGCACAGAGAAGCAGAAAAGCATGTGCATACCTCCTCCTGAGTTTCAATCTTCCTAGACTGTCATGACAAGCAGGGCAAGGCTGCCCTTGTTTAGTAGGAGTATGTGGAAAACAAATTAACTTGGGTTAATTCCATTCATTGACTGTCAGTCCTTGTGGGCTCTACTTCATTTCCAGAATTCATAGTTCAAGATGTGCACAGGGACCATCTCATTGCATGAATAGTGCTACAATACTGGATACTGAAAGGAAGTGATTCCTTACTTCCCTTTTTTTTTTTTTTTGCCTCTCACCCCCAAGGACACATCACTGGCTTGTTTTCCAGCTTCAAGGCTCTACAGAAGCAATAGTGAGTTTTGGGCTAGTCAAGGCACAGAATTTATTTACCTGCATCCATTCTAAGTCCTCTCTATGAACTTGAGCAAATCAGTTTTTATTCCCTTGTCTATAGAATGGGAATGATATGACTGCTCTCTTTTTCACACTTATAAATGTGATTAATAATGAAGGCTGAAAATATCCACACAGTTCTAAATTCCTCAGAGATGTGGTTAAATGGAAATTAAGTGATACATAATGGAGGTTCATAATAGACATGCCTAATGAAAAAAGGAAAGAAAGAAAAGAAGAAAGGAAGAAAAGAAAGAAAGGAAGGAAGGAAGGAAGGAAGGAAGGAAGGAAGGAAGGAAGGAAGATGGAGAAACAGAGTGCTCTGGACATTGGGAAGAATTATTACAAATTCCAAAAGTCCCTTTTAAAGCTGAGATTAAGCCTGAGTCTCATTAGTGAAAATGCCTAATCCCCTCAATCACTTAACCTCTGGGAAAGTCTGATAATAGTGGTGGATCTTCTGGTTTCTTTTGCTTACTCTGGATAACCCCAAATTTCATTTAGGATTTTCACAAAAATTCTTGTCTGCAGCTTAATGTTTCTCTCTTTTCATCATATTTCCCCCTCAAATGTAAACTTCCTTATTAGTTTAAACATTACTATGAGTAATGTCAGAATCACTGTGATAATTCAAAATTATATTTTGTATTAGCGTATTACAAAATTGTATCACTAGTCTCCTTTTAGAGGCAAGAACAAGGGTAGCATTTGAAACAAGGCTATAAGGCAAATTTTTCTTTCTCCATCTCTCTGATAGACACACATGCATGCCTGCATACAAGTATGCACACACATGGGCACACACACACCCCACACCAGTGTTAGGTGATTACCTATCGAACTTCAGGAAAACCTTAGCTACCACTTAGTGTTTGAAATCTTTGTATTTCCTTATGCATTTAGAGTTCCATGTTGTTTTTATCTGCTCTCCTTCCAGATAATGAAAGAGATACACACAACATTCTGTGTATTAATGCCATAAACGTCTGCCTCTGGCAAAGCCTTAATATATGAACAAAGAAAGGAATTGTTCACACAGCAAAACATACAATGAGAAATGAATATCAGTGGTGGAAACCTCTCTGTTAGAGAGAATTTCAGATCATTTCAATGTTTACATTTGCAACTCAAGCATATTGACAGAGCAATGCAAATAGATGTACACTAGGAAATGCAGGAAGAAAATTATTTGCACAGATCCTGCAAAGATTTTCTAGCTATGTGAGAAATGAAAATGCATTTTTGCCATAAGTGGTAAACTGAATGTTATTAACAGGACAAACCTCATGTAAACGGGAGATAAGCAGAAATTGATTTGAATATTATTGCAGAGCAAAGTAAATAACCACGATGCATTCAACCTTTATAAATGTGCAAAACCAGATTAATTTTCCCAATTACAATCCTTAATAATATTAAATGACTTTTAAAACATGAAATAGGATAAGAGATTGATGGTAATGATAATCCACAAATGTGTTCTATGGGATATTAATAAATATTTGGTTAAACAAAGTGGGGAAGAGGTGGAGAAGAGAGGGAAAATGCTGTGTTAAATAAAGTTAAAGAGATATCCTCAAGACTTCTCAACTCTGAATCTCTAAACAGAAATAAAGTGTGTGATGTTTCCAAAATTCTTAGACCTTGAAACTCTTTCACAAAGCACATGAGAAACGAAAAGTTCTGAGGAACACACAGGACACTGAATGTCTTCCTGATTGATTCAGACCTAAAGTTAAACTCAACTCCACCTTCTATTCCAGTCACTGCTATGATAGCCAGTGTTAAAATCTGATTTTCTACAAATGAAGAAAGCGTTTATAGAAATGCAAGTAGACACATCACGTTTCTACAGTCCAGTCCCTGAAAGCCAGTGCTACATTGCTGTAGTTGTAGAGGTTATGCCAGAGAAATGCTGCCCAGATAGTCACACAGAAGCATTACCAGGTGGTTCACAGTATACTGAAGAAGTCACCATGATACAGGCCTGACACTTGACCTTGTCGTGACCAGTATCATAATATTGACCCCAAAGGTATCCTAAAAAAATTCACTTTACGGTAAAAAACACAGTTGTGAAAGCAGCCAGGCAGCCATCGTCTCTATCTAGCATCTCTTCTCTGTGTAGATTGATCTACCTGGAAAGCCAGATTAAAATTGGAAGGTTTTTCTGGTGACCATGGATCAAAACAAAAGGAGCTAGCAATATGACCTACACCATTAATGGCATCTTTTCAGGCTTTTAGAGCCTGATCCACCGTGCTCCAAAGAGAGCCATAGTCCCATGAATTCCAGCCTCAGTTATGGTAGAATATTGCATGAGCACAGCTAACTGCTTTGCCTTTCACAGTGCTCTTTAATGTTTTTTGCTAAACACCTCATTTTGACTAAATCCATGGTTATTAAGTTATGATAACACAGTTTAACTACATCAGTAGGCTTAGACACAATGTTATAGGCAGGATTCACCTAAAGCTATCCTCTAATAAATAGGTTGAAGAAACCTCCTATCATCCACTATAATTTTCCATACTATCCTTACAGTGACCTTATTCCCACATTGTAAGAATATCTTGCTATTATATCTTTTTTACTCGCTACCAAGAAAACCTGGTAAATTCAGACTTCCCCATTGCACTATCACTTGTCTGAAGATGCTAATCAAGTAGACAAGACATTATCATATATACACATGTGTAAAATGACTGAGGATCTGGCACTTACATCCATTAGGATTTGCTCTAGCCACAGCCAAGAGGAGGGAAGACCAGAGGTGCTGAAGAGCTTAGCCCATGACCAGTGACAAACTCCAGCCTCCTCGTCCCCAGATATGACAACTCTGAAGTTTATTTTACATCATCTCGCAGGGGATCCCAGTGGAACTGAGTCACAAGCACCCAGTTTTCTAGATTGTTCATTAATCCCATCATACATTGTCTACCTTTTTCTGTCTTACTTCTCCACTTCCTGTGTTCTATGGGATATTAATAAATATTTGGTGCTTCCTAGGATCCCTTCCCAAATAAGCTACCTACACCTCAAATACTACTCTCTGAGCTCCAGGGAAACCCAACCTAAGGTAATGTGTAACTATAGAGTTGATTAGCAATCTGCTCTAGACCCAGGAATGTTTACTTTCTTTCTGACAGCTCAATTAAATTTGAATTATTTTAATTACCTATGGCTAGACTTGTATAAGTCTATAGAATTTCAATTTGCTTGTATATTATTGATCAACCCATGGCATGTAGCAACTACTCTACCTTTCTTGGAAAAATCAGCCATATATCAAATGAGTTAACCTATGGTTTGGTCCAGGTGTAGAACCTATTACTTATATCATGAAGGAAAGCCAAAATGACAGTATTCCAAACAGGCTGACCCATATTGGTAATCTGGTAATAAAATAGCTCTGCAAAGTGCAATTCCTCCTTTCCCTCTCTCTTGCTGTGGATCATATTTTCCATAAATATTTTTTTCAGTTTCTAATTGTGCATTATTTTCAATAGAGTAAAATTTTTATGGTGTTATACATGTTCAAGGGTTAATTGCATTTTTTAGAAATTTGAGCAAAAGGTAGATAAATGCAGCACAGGATGGGTTGATATCCAGGCACTGTGCTGGCTGTCCACTACTGTTATCTCACTTAAAACAGAAGGAGATGGCATTTAATGTTTTTTAAGGAATCTTTCTAACTCTAAAATTTTAATTTCTGTGATTCTCACTACAAAAATTATTGGCAGTTATTGTTACATTGATATAAATTACTATTATTAAAAGCACAGGGAAAACTTTGCTTCTAGATTCTAGAAGCTATAATATGTGAGATTATTTGTACTTTTTTGCATTTGAAAATTAGCTTTAGGCTAATTTTAGGCTAACAATAGTTTAAAAATTACTTCTGATTTAGGTCAGGATGGAATATCAGGAAGAATGTATTTCTTTCCTTTTCCTTTTTTTTTTTTAAGATTTTATCTTTAAGTAATCACTATACCCAACATGGGGCTTAAACTCACAACCCCGAGATCAAGAGTCACATGTTTCACTGACTGAGCCAGCCAGAAGCTCCAGAAAGAATTTCTATTTTATGTTTTAAATTTAAGTATCCAAATTGGGAAGTATATTGCAGTGATCCATAATGTTGGTATAAGGGGGAACACACTGAAGTCATGTTTTGATTTAAAGAATTGCTAATTTGGTTGAATCATTACTATTTTATTGGAAGGAAGGAGCCGGACCCTAGGAGTAACATAGCTGGTTCATGTGTTAAGGTAGATCTTTACCTCTTTGGCATGGTAGTTAAGGATAAGTAGGACTAAGTTTTTTTTTTTTTTAGTTTATTTATTTACTTTGAGAGAGCTGTTAGCTTGGAGCCTGACACAAGGCTTAAACTCAAGAAGCATGAGATCATAATCTGAGCCAGAATGAAGAGTTGGAGGCTTCATCGAATGAGCCACCCAGGTGCCCCAGGACTAATTTATAGAATGAAATGTACTTTGGCGCCTGCATGGCTCTGTCGGTAAAGCCTCCAACTCTTGATTTCAGCTCGGGTCATAATCTCATGGTTTGTGAGTCTGAGCCCTGCTTGGACTCTGTGCTGGCAGCACAGAGCCTATTTGGGATTCTCTCTCTCTCTCCCTCTCTCTCTCTCTCTCTGCTTGTCCCGTGCTTGTGCTTTCTCTCTCTCTCTCTCTCTCTCTCTCTCTCTCTCTCTCTTTCTCACAAAATAAATAAATAAACATTATCATTTTTTTTCAAAAGAATGAAATAGCCTTTACAGTGAAAAAATCAGAATTGTTATAAGGCTCATGAAAATCTCCAAGCTTTAAATGGCTCTGGATTTCTTTATCTGTATTAATCAGAGACACACAGCTATCACCTTTTAAATATACTTTTATTTTTAAAATGAGGAAGAACTATGCCTTCCAGTTTCTTTAAGTCGGCTTCTTTTAAAAAAACAAAACAAAACAAAACAAAACAAAACAAAACAAAACAAAACACCCCAAGATGTTCAAGAAGCTACAAGCACATCAGGGAGCCACTCAACTAAATAGAACTCCTCCTTTGAAAGGTGCTGTCACTGACCATGGGAGAAGAGACTGTGGCATTTTATTTTGTAAGCTTTAATTTTCCCCTGAAAATGGAAGATCAGCTTTGAAGTTGGGGGTCTCCCCATAGCCTATTAGTAGAAGATGGATAAGTAAGAGAGGAACCCAAGCTAGCATTCAGTGAGGCAGAGCTCACCTTTGGGCCAATCAGACACCTTTGAAATGCCCACTGGCCTTGGGGACGACTACTTCTGGTTGCATTACTCTCCAGAGTGGCTTTCTGGATGCGAGTTATCAGACTTAGCCCCACTTCTCTCAGCAAGTACCTGCTCATCCTACTTTGTTTTCTCAAATAGTCTGGCATTTTAACATCTCTTAGCAAAATAACTCTGCTCTTTTCAGGAACATCTGTTTGTGTTCCTAGACTTTTTCACATATGAAATATAATTATAGAACTACTTTCTGGATACTTCTGGACACAGGAAACAGATGCCTGCCAAATGGATTCTGAAAACAGTTACTCAGTAATGAAAAGCAATAATTACTCTGAAATTCTTCATTTTCACATAATCATGAGACTCCCATGGTCTTCCCTCATTGCCTAAGATACATGGAAGCATTTTGTGGAGCACTGAAGGAACAAGTTTATGTGCCTAGGCTCTTATAAATCCTACATTAAATGATAGATACCTTTTACACAGAATAATTTTTGTTTATATGTTTTCCTTTCTCAGACTGTTTCCCAGAAGTTGCTCACCATTATCTTGCTAATTTAAGCTTCTCAGGACCTATGACATCCTAAATTTGGTTACTGTGTAATTTTAGAGTTATAATGTTCTTACCACTCCAGGGGTTTAAATATCTGGATGTAATCAAACTAGGCTAGAAATAATAGCAGGATACATTTATTGAGCACTTACTATTTTCAGGTACTATGCTAAATGTTTTCCATGTATTAGTCTTCTCAATGATCATATGAGGTAGGTCTTATTAATTAACCACATTTATAAACATGACAACAAAGACCTTGATTACAAGTATCATGCCCAAGGTTACACAGCTAGTCTCTTCTATAACTGGAACCAAACTCATATTGACTAAAAAGTTCTAAATAGGGAATTTTATCTAACTTCTCAATTCTTGACTAAATAATTACAAGAAATATACTTGGGAAATATTAATAAACTAAAAATAGAAATAAATTACCAGCTGTCATGATCCTCTCGGAGCTCACAGATTGCACCCTTCTAACACATAAATACACATCAACAACAAACATTTGGATATGCTCCAGTGTCAATTAGAAGAAAATGCAGAATAACGAACTCTACATGAGTGTTTCAAATTTATAATCTTATTCTGTTATTGCCCCCATAAATACCTTTTTCTCCTCCAAATCAGTGTCAACTAGTGGTTACTTATTCACCTTTTCTTCCTTCCTTCCTTCCTTCCTCTCTCCCTCCCTCCCCGCCCCTCCCTCCCTCCCTTCCTTCCTTCCTCTTTCATCCTTCTTCCTTCCTTCCTTCCTTCCTTCCTTCCTTCTTCTCTTTCTTTCTTTCTTTCTTTCTTTCTTTCTTTCTTTCTTTCCTATATTGCAGGTCATGTTTGTCAAACATTTTTGTTTGCCTCATCTGTGATCACATGTGACTGAAATGATCACATGAATCAGTTGCCCCCCACCAGCATGCTGGGGCATATGCCCATGCGCCAAAAATGTTTCCTGAGTGCGTTGCCAAATTTTGAGCAATGTGTAAAATGTATTTTGGTTATAACTAAGGATACATATGGTCATTGAGATGTCTTTCGGATGGAGTGTGGAGCAAAAAAGGTCCTGAGATTTGCCCTGGAGCAGGTTAGGACTAAAAGCCAACTGGTGTGTCTTTAAACTGGTTTCAAAGTAACTTGGAAGGTTCCTTAGTAAATTCTGGTCTTTGCCTCTTGGGATTTTAAGAAAGCATTCATCTGCAATAACCAGTTATTCTCAAGCAGAGACCCAGTGCTATAGGGCAACACTTGAATCGCGTGATGACTATCGCTGCTTGTATAGGTTGGTGAGATATTATACTGTGAATGTGATCATGTGGTAATCACTGTGAGTGGGGACACAAATCCAGGAAGTTCAAGAACCACTGAAATAGGCTGATTTTTGAATTTTGTTTATAGTGCTGATGTTAGAAAAAATTATCTTTCATCCTTTTCCTTCCAATGACTTTCTTATATTTTAGAAAACTTCTTGCTACCCCCAAATTTTCCATGTTCCCAATATTTACCACACAACCCAAAACAACTTTACTACTTGAAATAATTGGCTATCTTATAGTCCATTAGCATTAGTTACCTAAATAAATGAGCTCTATATATTTCACAATCAATTCTAACTTGTCACTTAGGGGTGCCTGGGTGGCTTAGTTGGTTGAACATCTGACTATGGCTCAGGTTGTGATCTCAGGGTATGTGAATTTGAGTCCCACATTGGGCTCACTACTGTCAGCACGAAGCCACTTTGGATCCTCTATCCCCCTCCCTATCTGCCCCTCCCCTGCTGGCACTCTCTCTCAAAATAAATAAATAAATAAACTTTTTTTACAATCTCTTAAAAAATAATAATTTGTCACTTAGACAAATGAGTCAGACTGACTTTCTATATCTAAATATAGCCATTGATTGAAAGAAGCCTATCCACCCAAGCTACAAAAATGATCAATCACACACACAGTTATTTATTGAGATAGATGATAGATGATAGATAGATAGATAGATAGATACATCAGACACATATATTCAACTAACTACTATTCTAGGGGAAAAAAATCAACCTTCATATCTTTATGAAGAAAGTCTGATTCTTAACTAAATTACTAAATGTTGACCGATTAAATATTTTCTCAGATATTAGAAAAGAACATGAACACCATTTGAAATATCAAACAGGAAACATGCATGCACCTATCTTTTTTTTTTTAATGTTTTTAATGTTTATTTATTTTTGAAGCAGAGAGAGACAGAGTGTGAGTGGGGGAGGGGCAGAGAGAGAGGGAGACACAGAATCCGAAGCAGGCTCCAGGCTCTGAGCTGTCAGCACAGAGCCCGACGCGGGGCTCGAACTCACAAACTGCGAGATCATGACCTGAGCCGAAGTCGGACGCTTAACCAACTGAGCCACCCAGGCGCCCCGCACCTATCTTTTTTTTAGAAGATCACATCTGACATACTTATATCCCTGCCCTCCACCTATCTTTATAGAAGTTTTTTTTTTTTTTTTTTTTTTTTTTTTTTTAATCAAATGCAGAAAGTGCTTGGCAAACCTGAGCTTACGTTTGCCTATAAATGTTATGTTATTCTTAGCCAATAGTGCAAAATTATATTTATATGGCTCATCTCCAAATCCTACTAGTTGCCCTCAGTGAATGTGCTAATTGCATTTCTTAGCTATCCATTTTCTTATCTTAGCCTTTGTGGTTTTATGCACATTTTACTAGACGTTACACTTCCTTGTGTTTAGGTTTTATTTGCATGACACCAAAGTGTGAGTCAGTTGGCTCATTGCATTTTGCATACATTGTGCATAATGAATGCGAAAGTGAAGATTATCTTTTCATGGAATAAAACTGAAAACATGTGCTTCTCTGCCAGCTCTGCTTTGATGAAAAACAGAGAAACCTAAAATGTTGGGCAGTATATGGTAAAGTAATCTTTCTGCAATCCAATCTGCTGAGCCATGGAAGACTTTGTTCCTTGCCTTCTTTTATACTGTATATACTTCATTATTCTTTAATTTTGACAAGTTCAAAAATAGCATACTTAAATTCTTTAATGAACAAATTTAATGGAAGTGTGAGGTGTAACATTTGTGTATGTATGTTTGTGTGAATATGTGTGTATATTATGGTTGCCATATGAATTTGCATTTTGATACAATATGCTATATATGTTACATTAAGCGATTCAGATTTATTCTTAAAGATATGGAAAAGAGAAACCACCATAAAGAAAAAAATGAAAATAACTCAAAATTTTAATAAGAGCATTAGTATAACATTTTTAATGCCACTTTTTTCTTTTTTTTTTTCTTTTTTTCTTTTTAGAGAGAGGGAGAGAGAGGGAGAGCAAGCAGAGGAGGGGCAAAGGGAAAGGGAGAGAGCAGGCTCCAAGCTCAGCATGCAGCCTGATGTGAGGCTCAATCCCATGACCCTGGGATCATGACCTGAGCTGAAATCAAAAGTCATACTCTTGGGGCACCTGGGTGGCTCCGTTAGTTAAGCATCCGACTTCAGCTCAGGTCATGATCTCACACTCTGTGAGTTCAGGCCCCACGTTGGGCTCTGTGCAGACAGCTCAGAGCCTGGAGCCTGCTTGGGATTCTGTGTCTCTCTCTCTGTCTGCTCCTCCCCTGCTCATGCTCTGTCTCTCTCTCTCTCTCTTTCTTTCAAAAATAAATAAACATTTTTGGGAATGCAAGCTGGTGCAGCCCTCTGAAAAACAGTATGGAGGTTCCTCAAAAAACTAAAACTAGAACTACCCTACAACCCAGCAATTGCACTACTAGGCATTTATTTAATGGATACAGGTGTGCTGTTTCAAAGGGACACATGCACCCCCATGTTTATAGCAGCAGTATCAACAGTAGCCAAAGTATGGAAGGAGCCCAAATGTCCATTGATGGATGAATGGATAAAGAAGATGTGGTATATATATATATACAATGGAGTCTCACTTGGCAATCAGAAAAAAAAAAAAAAATGAAATCTTGCCATTTGCAACTACGTGGATGGAACTGGAGAGTATTATGCTAAGTGAAATTAGTCAGAGAAAGACCAATATCATATGACTTCACTCATATGAGGACTTTAAGACACAGAACAGATGAACATAAGGGAAGGGAAACAAAAATAATAAAAAACAGGGAGGCGGACAAAATATCATAGAGACTCATAAATATGAAGAACAAACAGAGGGTTGCTGAAGGGGTTGTGGGAGGGGGGCATGGTCTAAATGGGTAAGGGACACTAAGGAATCTACTCCTGAAATCACTGTTGCACTATATGCTAACTAATTTGGATGTAAATTTTAAAAAATGAAAAATAAAATTAATTAAGTAAATAAACATTTTTTAAAAATTTTTAAAAAGAGACTCTTAACCGACTGAGCCACCCAGGTGTCCCAAGTAATGCCATTTTTCATATGCTGAATTCTTGTCTGCAATAAGACCTGTTTACTTGAGACGTCTTTTCACTACTTTAAGTTTACAATATGTTTTGATATCTATTATTGCAAATATTTCCCTCATTGCTTTGAATTGAATTGCAGTGCATCTCTGGAATAACGTGAAAGAGAACTTTCTGCCACTATCCAGTACAGAAAAAAACAATCCTACCTGGGCATCTTCTTTTGCTTCAATTTCTCACTTTAGAAAACACACACACACACACACACACACACACACACACACACAAACACACAGCCTATGCAGTTTTGTTTTGTTTTTTTTTTTTTCTTGGAGAAGAACTATCATTGTGGTTTTGTGGGGATTTTCTTGTTTTGTTTTATCTGTTTGCTGACTTGTTTGTTATGAACTACTTGGGTTTCCTCAAATTATTTTCCAGGCACCCCACAATTTCACAAGGAGGAGAATGTAAACCTCTTTAATCAAGGTCCCATTAATTAGTTCTAGCAGAAAGTCCCTCAAGCTTGGGGGTCTGTGGATGATAATTTTCAACTTTACAGCATGGATGCAGGTCCCAGTAGGCAGAATGCTAGTCCCTGACAGATATCCATGTATTGAGAACCTGTAAATATGTTAGCTTGGACAGCAAAAGACACTTGGAAGGTGTGATTAAATTAAGAGCCTTGAGATGGTGGGGATTACCCTGGATTATCTACGTGTGTCCAATCTAATTACATGGGTCCTAAAAAGTGAAGAAGCTTTAACAGCTGCAGTCAAAGGGAGAATGTGAGTAGGAAAAAGACTCAGAGAAATGCTCTGAGGACAGAGGAAGGGCCCACACGCCAAGGAATATGGGAGGCCTCTAGAAGCTGGAAACAGCAAGAAATTAGATTTTCTCAGAGTCTCTAGGAGGAAGACAGCCCTGCTGAGGCCTTGACTTGAGCCCAGTAAGACCTATATTGGATTTCTGATTCACAGAACTATAGATCATAAGTGGTTATTGTTTTAAGCCACTTAAGTTTGTGGTAATTTGTCATAGCAGCAACAGAAGACTAATACACAAGTTGTTCCCAGTTTTTTTTATTCTGTTGAGCATTTTCCTGGGATTGCTGGTGGTGGAGGGTGGAGGAGAACAGTAAAGTATCCTCCAAATGGAGCAGGCGATTTTGAGTCCGATAAACGAAGCAAGCCACTCCACACCATTTACTGAGTTTTGTTCGGGGTAATTTACTGACAGGGTGGACGAGGTGGACAGATGATCCAAGCATTCAGCAGCCACTCTCCACCCAATCCAGCTCTTATAGAGTGAGGGACATTGTGGTGAGGTCAAAGGATAATTATCCAAAGTGGTACCATCCGTCTACCAGCCATCTCAACTAGTTACATAAAGTGGTGCTTCCTGTGTGTCACGTTAGGGAAGATCAGAACAAGCCTTCCCACTTTCCATTCTGGGCCTACATTAACCTCCAAGAGGCCTGGAACGGGTAGCACTGAGAGAGGTCATTGCGTGGGCATGAACAAGATGGAGGGCCAAAGAGGAAGTCAGTATTGTCAGCACTTCTACAGCTCAATAGAAGAGATGCAAGGGAGTTGGATACCTACGCTCATTGAGCATTGTACCAAAAAAGTTCTGTGGTAGGAGCATTCAAAAAAATAATTTAGCAAACTTTTTTCAACATTCTGTTACTGACTAGTGATATAAATGCTGTTCAGAAAATCCTCTTAATCAGCTTTACCATTCTACTGGTTTACTCTTTAATTTAAAAACATATTATAAAGTATTAAAATAAAAAATCTTTAACATGTGTTTATTTTATATATATATGAAGGTTATGTTTTTAAAAATTTTTTAAATTATATTTTGTCATTCCAAAATATTTTATCTCTGTGAGTGTGTGTGTGTGCGTGCATAAAATGACTAATGATGTCATTCATTTAAGCACTATTAATAAAGGATTCTATGTTGGTCTTAATTATATATGGAATTATGCATATTTGGTATATATACATTTTTTGGTAGGAGTATTAAGAAATATTAGAGAAAGTCTAGACAATACTTAATGTCTGAAATTCACTTGCCAAAAAGATGCTTAACATAAATTATGTAGTTATATACTATTTCTTATTCTGAATATAAATATTTATAGAAATATTTTTTGAAAAACCAATGCAGAACTTAACTTGTGTGTTTGGAGTCTGAGAAAATGATTTCTTGTGCTTTTTACCCTCCGTATAGAATACATGCAACAATTTTTCATCAATTTTTAATTTATAATTTAAATACTAAGCACTAAAGAGATTTACATAAAAGATTTTATGGCAGTAATCATTTGAGTGTAAAAATGTGGTTTCTTATTATTTCCAGCTCTTAAAATGTTAATGTAATACATAGCTATGTAATTTTACAGAATAATTTAATTTCCCTTGAAAATATGGACCTCGGTGAAGGGTCCAAATTAAAAAGAAATTAATATATTTCAAATATTAAGTTATTTTTCTGGTCCTCTGAGTTATATAACATCTAGACTTGGTGAATAATGTCAGTTCTTCCCTGCTTGATCTGTAGACTCAACACAATTAAATGATAAATTTGGAAAACCTAGGATTCTGCCTGCACTGTCCAACATGATAAACACTAGCTAAATGTGATATTTGTACGTAAGATTAAATTTATTATAATTTAATAAAATGGAATATCAGTTCTTTATTGCAGTGCCACATTTCTAGTGCTCAGTGTCTTAATGTCATTGCTGGCTATTATCTTAGTGCAGAATTAGAACATTTCCATCATTGCAGAAAATTTTACTGGACAGTGCTGTTCTAGACTGTAGTCATGCTGGCCATGCTTCTTTCCCTTTTCAAATGTTAAAGATAAATTTGATCTTATCTAAAGCCTAAGAAATATAATGTAGGACAATATCATGTAAGACAGCAAGATCAACATTCCTAATTTATTGAGCAGAGAATTTCAGTGAGCTTCACATTTACCTATGTTCTAAGTACATAAAACATTTTCTACATATTCTTTAGATTAAAATGCACAAATGGGCTTCATTCATTCTTAAGTCTTATTAAAATTGTTTTAATTTTGAGTGAGACTTATTTCTAATATTACTAAAAATGAATAAACACTTAATACAAAATCAGAGAAAGAGATATCCATAGAAAATAAATGATTTTTATCAATTTAGAATTCACTACCCTTGTGACTGGAGCTCCATAAAAATTAGAATATGGATGATTCATCTCATGATGCTTTATTTTCCAAAAATATTTACTAATTTTCTTTAATACATCTGGTACTTCCTTTTCTCATACCAAATTCAGTAGTCATTACTCATATAATGATTAAACACACCATCACCAGGAATCGAACTCAGTGAGAATGAAAGTCTACATCAGTGATTGTTCCAGGCATCCTTTTTCCATCCATTCTAATCATAGGCAAGTGAGTCATACTGATGGTGATGATGGCTTTAAAGAAATTTAATTTCAGTAATTCTTGACATAAAATAAAGATAAAATGAAATATCTGTATTTAATACCTAGGGATTCTATGTGACATTTATCACTTCTTAAAATTAATCCTGTTTTAATCTTTACATAAAGTTATGCTTTTATTCCACTTAATGGAAAGAACATAAAAACTGTTGAATTCCTGAGGATAACCTTATTTTATGAATGCAAACTGGTGCTGATACTCTAGAAAATAGTCTAGAGGTTCCTCAAAACATTAAAAATAGAACTACCTTATGATCATTGTAGTTTTGATTTGCATTTCCCTGATGGTAAGTGATGATGAGTATTTTTTTCATATGTCTGTTGGCCATCTGTATGTCTTCTTTGGAGAAATGTCTGTTCATGTCTTCTGCCCATTTTTTAATTGGATTATTTATTTTTGTGTGTTGAGTTTTATAAGTTCTTTTTATATTTGGGATATTAATCCATTATCAGATATGCCATTTACAAATATCTTCTCCCATTCCCTAGGTTTTCTTTTAGTTTTGTTGGTTGTTTACTTCAATGTGCAGAAGACTTTTCTTTTGATGTAGTCTCAATAGTTTATTTTTGTTTTTGTCTCCCTTGCCTCAGAAGAAGCATCTAGAAAGAAGTTGCTGCAGCCAAAGTCAGAGAAATTACTGCCTGTTCTCCTAGGGTTTTTATGGTTTCAGATTTCACATGTAGGTCCTTAATCCATTTTGAGTTTATTTTTGTGTCATGTAAGAAGGTGATCGAGTTTCATTCTTTTGCGTGTAGCTTTCCAGTTTTCCCATCACCATTTGTTTAAAAGACTGTCTTTTTTCCCATTGCATGTCTTTTCTCCTAGCTCAAAGATTAATTGGTCATATAATTGTGTGTTTAAGAAATAAACCCACAATTTCCTATTCTGTTCCATTGATCTATGTGTCTATTTTTGTGCCAGTACCATGATGTTTTGATCACTACAGCTTTGTAGTATAACTTAAAGTCTGGAATTGTGATACCTCCAGCTTTGTTTTTCTTTTTCAAGATTGCTTTGGCTATTCAGAGTCTTTTGTGTTTCCATATACATTTTAGGATTTTTTATCCTAGTTCTGTCAAAAAATGCCGTTGGTATTCTGATAGGGATTGTATTAAATGTGTAAATTGCTCTGGATAGTACTGATATTTTAACAATATTCTTTCAATCCATGAGCATAGAATGTCTTTCCATTTCTTTGTGTCATCTTCAGTTTCTTTAATCAGTGTTTTATAATTTTCAAAGTACAGGTCTTTCACCTCCTTGGTTAAGTTTATTCCTAGGTATTTTATTATTTTTGGTGCAATTGTAAATGTGATTGCTTTTTAAATTTTGCTTTCTGCTGCTTCATTATTTGCAACAGATTTCTGTATATTGGTTTTGTATCCTGTGACCTTACTGAATTCATTTATCAGTTCTAGTTGTTTTGTTTTGTTTTGTTTTGTTTTGTTTTGTGGAGTCCTTAGGGCTTTCTAAATATAGTACCTTGTCATTGCAAATAGTAGAAATTTTACTTCTTCCTTACCAATTTGGATGCTTTTTGTTTCTTTTTGTTGTCTAATTTCTATGGTTGGGACATCCAGTACTATGTTGAATAAAAGTGCTGAGGGTATACATCCTTGTCTTGTTCCTGACCTTAGAGGAAAAGTTCTCAGTTTTTTCCCATTAAGTATAATGTTAGCTGTGTTTTTCCATATAAGATCTTTATTATTTGTTGTGGGTTTTTATTATGAATGGATGCTGTACTTTGTCATATGCTTTTTCTGCATCTATTAAAAATGATCAGGGGCGCCTGGGTGGCGCAGTGGGTTAAGCGTCGGACTTCAGCCAGGTCACGATCTCGCAGTCAGTGAGTTCGAGCCCCGCGTCAGGCTCTGGGCTGATGGCTCGGAGCCTGGAGCCTGTTTCCGATTCTGTATCTCCCTCTCTCTCTGCCCCTCCCCCGTTCATGCTCTGTCTCTCTCTGTCCCAAAAATAAATTAAAAAAAAAAATGATCATATGGTTTTTATCCTTTATCTTACTGATGTGATGTATCTTGCTGATTGATTTGCATATATTGAACCACTTGCATACTGGAAATAAACCTAACTTGATCATGTTGAATGATCTTTGTAGGGTATTGTTGGATTTGGTTTGCTAATATCTTGTTGAGGATTTTTGCATCTATGTTCATGAGAGATATTGGCCTGTAGGTCTCTTTTTTGTTGTGTCTTTATCTGGTTTTGGTATCAGGATAATTTTGACCTCATAGAATGAATTTGGCAGTTTTCATTTCTCTTCTCTTTTTTGGAATAGTTTGAGAAGAGTATGTATTAAATCTTTTTTATTTAAAAATTTTTTTTAAGTTTATTTATTTTGAGAGAGACAGAGACAGCCCAAGTGGGGAGAGGCAGAGAGAGAGGGAGACAGATAATCCCAAGCAGGCTCCATGCTCCCAGCACAGAGCCCAATGCAGGACCAAACCCATAAAACCACGAGATCATCACCTGAACCAAAACCAAGAGTCAGATGATTAACTGATGAGCCACCTAGGTGCCCCTTAACTCTTTTTTAAATGTTTGGCAGAATTTATCTGTGAAGCTGTCTGGTCCTGGATTTTGTTTGTTGGGAATTTTTGGATCATTGATTTTATTGATTTTCATTATTATTTTTTTATTATTTCATTGTGGTTAATCAGTCTGTTCAAGTTTTCTTCCTGCTTCAGTTTTGGTATGTTATATGCTTCTGGAATGTATCTGTTTCTTCTACATTGTCCAAATTTTTGGCATATAGTTTTTCATAATATTCCCTTATAATTATTTGTATTTCTCTGGTATTGATTGTTATTTCTCCTTTTTCATTTGTGATTTTATTTGGGTCCTCTGTCTCTCTGTGTTTCTCTTTCTCTCTCTCTCTCTCTTTTTTTTAATGAGTCTGGCTAAGGTTTAACAATTTTGTTGATCTTTTCAAGAACTAGCTTCTGGTTTTGTTGATCTCTTCTATTGTTTTTTGTTTGTTTTACTGTTTTTTTTTTTTTAGTTTCTGAATCATTTATTTCTGTTGTAATCTTTATTATTTCCTTCCTTCTGCTTGTTTGGGGTTTTCCTACTTTTTTCTTCTTTTCCTACTTTAGGTGTAAGATTAGGTTGTTTATTTGAGATTTTTCTTGATTCTTGAGTTAAACCTGTGTTACTATCAACTTCCCTCTTAGAACCACTTTTGCTGCATTCCAATGACTTTGGACCATTGTGTTTCATTTTCATTTTTTTCCCTGTCATTTTTTTATTTCTTCTTTGATATCTTGTTTGACCCATTCATTGTTAGTAGCATATTATTTAACCTCCATGTATTTGTGCTCTTTCCAGATTTTTTCTTGTGGCTGATTTCTAGTTTCATAGTGCTATGGTCAGAAAAGATGCATGGTATGACTTCAATCTTTGAATTTGTTGAGACTTGTTTTTGTGACCTAATATGTGATCTGTACTGGAGAATGTTCTTTGTGCACTTGAAAAGAATTTGTATTCTGCTGTTTTAGGGGGGGAGTGTTCTGAATATATCTATTAAATCCATCTGGTCCAATGTGTCATTCAAAGCCACTGTTTCCTTGTTAATTTTCTAAAGGACAGGTTTTCTGAAAAGATCAATAAAATTGACAAATCTCTAGCAAGACTGTCAAGGAAAAAGAGGTGGGAGGAAGGAGAGAAATAGAGAAAAAGAGAGGTGTAACTGAAATCACCAACATCTGAAATGAAATAGTGAATATTACTATCGAATCACTAGATATCAGCAAAATAATGGGGAAATACTACAAAATGTATAGACATACGCTTACAACTTAGACAAAACTGATCAATTCCACAAAAAGACCAAACAACTCATAACTCATCCAATATGAAATAGATCACCTGAAATAGCCACATAACTATTAAGGAAATAGAATTTATAGCTTATTTAATTTAATTTATTTTTATTTTTAGAGAGAGAGAGAGAGACAATACTAGTGGGGGGAAGGAGTACAGGGGCAGAGGGAGAGAGAGAGAATCTTAAGAAGGCTCAATGCTCAGCATGGATCCCATGAATCTGGGATCATAACCTGAGCCAAAATTAACCAACTGAGCTACCCAGGTGTCGTGAATTTATAGTTTTAAAATTTCTCTGAAAGGAAATCTTCATGTCCTGATAGTTTTGCTGAGAAGTTCTACCAAACAAGTAAAGAGGTAGCATCAGTTCTACACTGTCTATTCCAAAGAAAAGAAGAGGAGAAAATATTTCTTAATTCAATTTATGAAGCTTATCTGACCCTAATACCAAAACAAAACACAGAGTAGTACCAAAATAAATAAAAACAAAAAACAAACCAAAAAACTGTAGACCAATATCCCTCATGAATATAGATGCAAATTCTTAATAAGTATTAGTAAAAAGAATTCAAAAATATCTTATAATTATTCTAAATTACACATCATAAACAAATGAGGTTTATTCCAAGGATGCAGCCTTCCTCAATAATAAAAATATATCAATGTGGAACTTTCTCAACTTGATAAAGTTGATAAAGAATATTCATAAATACTACAGCTAATATTATACTAAATGGTTCTTACTAAGCTCAGGTACAAGGCAAGGATGTCTCCTTTTATCAGTTCTCAATATCATGCTGGAGCTAATGCAGCAAGGCAAGAAAAGGAAATAAAAGGTATACACATTGAGAAAAAAAACATAATTGTCTTTGTTTATAGATGCCATGATCATCTATGCAAACAACCTGAAAGAATCAACAAGAAAATTTCTTAAACTAATAAACAATTATAGCAAGGTTCCCAGATATAAGGTTAATATATAAAATCAATCACTTTCCTATATACCAGCAATGAACAAATGGGATTTGAAATTAAAAACACAATACTATTTTGTATTAGGATAAAAAATGTGAAGTATTTAGGTATAAATTGAACAAGATATATATGAGGAAAACTGTAAAAGCTCTGATGAACAATAATTTAAAAACCAAATATTTGGAGAGATATTCTATGTTTGTGAATAGGAAGACAATGTTGGTAAGATGTCAGTTCTTCCCTACTTGATCTGTAGATTCAACACAATTCAAGTCAAAATCTCAAGTCATTTTATAGACATCAACAAACCAATTCTAAAGTTTATATGGAGAGAGAAAGACCCAGAATAACCAACACAATACTAAAGGAAAATAACAGAGTTGGAGGACTGACACTATTGAACTTCAAGTCTTACTATAAAGCTACAATAATCAAGATGTGTGGTGTTGGCAAAAGAATAGACAAATAGATCAATGGAAGAGAATCAAGAGTCCAGAAATAGACCCCCATAAATACAGTCAACTGATCTTGGACAAAGGAGCCAAGGCCAGGAAATGGAGAAAAGATAGTCTTTTCAACAAATGATGCTGAGACAGCTGAATATTCACATGCATAAATGTGAGTCTCTGTACTAAGAACTTACATTCTTCACAAAATTTAACAAAATGGATCACAGACCTAAATATAAAATGTAAAACATAAAACTTCTAGAAGATAACATAGGAGAAAACATCAGTGACCTTAGGTATGGTGATGCCTTTTTAGATATAATACAAAAGACACAATCCATGAAAGAAATAAATGATTAGCTAGACTTCATTAAAATCAATAATTTCTGTTCTATGAAAGACACTATCAAGAGAGTGAGAAGACAAGCCAAAGACTGGGAGAAAATATTTGCAAAAGACATATCTGATAAAGAACTGTTATCCAAAATACACAAAGGGCTCTTAAAACTCAACAATGAGAAAGCAAATGACCCAGTTAAAAAATGGGCCAAAGACCTTAACAGACACCTCATCAAAGGAGAAATACAGATGGCAAATAAGCATGTGAAACAATGTTCCACATTTATATGGAAATTATAACAACAAAATACCAGCACACACCTATTGGAATGGGCAAAATCTGGAACACTGACAACACTAAATGCTAGCAAAAAATGTGGATCCAGAGGAACTGCCATTCATTGTTGTTGGGAATGCAAAATGGTATAGTCACTTTAGAAGACTTTTGGTGGTTTCTTACAAAACTAAACATGCTCTTACCATATGATCCAGCTTCCATGCTCCCTCATATTTATCTAAAGGAGTTGCACATAGATGTTTATACTAGTTTCATTCATAATTGGAAACAACTGAGCACATGAATAGATAAGTGAACTGTGTTACATCCAGTCAATGGAGCATTATTCATTGCTCAAAAGAAGTAAGCCATCATGTCATGAAAGACATGGAAGAACCTTAAATGCATATTACTGAATAAAAGAAGCTAATCTGAAAAGGCTCTATGCCATATCATTCCAACCACATGACATTCTGGAAACAGCAAAGCTATGGAGGGAGTAAAAATATCAGTGGTTTCCAGAGGTTAGAGGAAAGAAAGGGATGAAAAGGTGGATGACAAAAGTTTTTATGGAGGTAAAAGTACTCTTTTAGATACTCTAATGGTGGATATATAAAGGTTATTCATTGTCCAGACCTATAGAATGCATACTACCAAAAGTGAACCCTAATGTAAAGCACAAACTTAGGATAAAATGATGTGTCAGTCAACTGTAACATCAATTGTGTACCACTCTGGTGGGAGATGGGGTTGATAATGAGGGAGATTATGTGTTAGTAGGGACAAGGAGAATATGGGATGTCTATATACCTTCCTACCAATTTTGCTATGAACCTAAAACTCTGTTTAGAAATTGTCTTTAAAATGAAACTTAATGAAATGCCCAAGCAAGGAATAAATATTTGAGCTCAAATATATGCTAACCTGTAACAGCTCCCCTTCAATTATCATCAAGGTGCAAACTCCTTAGGCAGGTCTTTAAGATTGTCATTTATATGAATCGGGTTTACCTCCTATTGCTTTCCAATACATCTTTCCCTTATCATCCGCCCAGCTGAGATTCTGATCTCACAGCTACTGCCTCTGTGCTTTTCCTAGTGGAACTTCTCCCCAGTCCCCTCCCCATCATCTCTACCTGTCAAAGTTTTGCCCATTCTTCAATGCCCAATTCACCTGTTTACTTCTCCCTAAAGTATTTCTCTTCTTATAAACCAGCAGTTGTTTCGCCCCTTTTACTAAACATCCTTTCATTGCTGCTGGAGTTCTTTTATGACACCAAGAGATAAGACACTCCTGGGGTGTGTGTGAGTGTGTGTGTGTGTGTGTGTGTGTGTGTATGTGTGTGTGTGTGTATGTGTGTGTGTGTGTGTGTGCGTGGTTGAGTTTTGTTTATTTTTATCTCCTAGCAGATTTCCTGGCACAGAGTGAATGAGCAATAAATATTTATTAAATAAAATAGCATTAAAATTGTTTAATGCATGACTTTTTTTCTGGATCATAGTTTCCTACAGAGAAGTAACAATCTCTTGGAATTTTTAAAGGGACTTAAAATACTGCATTGCAAATGGTATGGAAATACCACAGTGTAAAAATAGCCTGTTCAATACAACTGTAATGAACATAGCAAAAGGAGGTGCACAGCTTTGTCATTTTGTGTGTCATCTGAAATATTTTCATAAAATTAAAATATTTAAGAAATACTTGGTAGCTTGTTTGGAATGTTTACCCTTGCCAATGTTAAATACACTCTTTCTTGTGTAATATGAAGGGAAATACAAATAAAAGAGTTTGCTGTGCATGCTAACAAAGAATGATTTTATGTGTTATGTAAAAGGAAGTAAATCAGCATATCTGTTATCTGCATTACCTCTATCTGTTATAATTCATATCATTTACTTTGCTCTGTTCATGTTGCTTCTCTCTGTAAAGTAGATCAGTCAATTGTTTACTGGAACAATGCATTGTACTGTTGGTGCTTTGCTTATCATATAGCACAAGGTTAATTAAGATTTAAAATTTTTTTAAATTCATTTTGTAGATAGTCCAATTACCAGTCATTCATTATAAATTATAATGATATTTAGATACAGTTCAAGCATGTACATTATTAAGAATAAAATGTTTATTGCATTCAGTAATAATACATTTTAATCACCTAGAATGCTTATAGTCTTACTATTTTCCTCATTATTACTTTAGGTTCACAAGTTAACTTGACACAAATATAGCAGCGTGGATCCTCTTGGTTAGGAATATTATTCTATTCTTGGAGTAGAGTTCTTCGAATTATATGGAGAGGACCAGAAGTGCTACCCTCTGAATTGTTACTAAAAATGCATCCTCAGCTCTGGGAATTAAATGCCTAGCAAACACAAAATACCCTAGTTGTCAGGATAATTGGCTTTACTTTCATGTACTTTAGATGTCTTAGTTACTTTCGATGGTCTGTCTGAGTTAAATGCTTGTTATTTTTTTTTAAACTGACACCAAGTAAAGCCAACATAACATTAAGCTCTTCTGCCTTATTAACTTCAGCAGTCTAAGTGTTTCTCAGAGCAATACTGCCACTAAGAAGTCTAACTTATTCAGCTTGAAGCCTTCTCCTATCCAAATGCTTTCATTCATTCATTCATTCATTCATATAACAGATATATATTTATACCTAATATATCCCAGGTACTGGGATATGGAAAGTTCCTACAACTCAAGAAATTTAATCTACTTTGGGAGATATATTAACAGAAAAATATGTTAACGCTATAATGTGAGATGTATAATTCATTAAACTATTCGACAAAAATTATATTGAACACTCACTGTGTCTGGTATTGTGATATTTAAAAACTAGAGATAACATCACAAGAAAGCAGACATAGTAGTTGTCTTTATGGAGTTTATAGTCTAGAGAGTTGTTTAGGAAATAAATAGGAGACAAAATTGGTAGTTATCAATAATTGGCAATATAATAGATGAATGGGGGCTTGCAGTTGAAGAATACACAGTTGCTTTCAAGGTTCTAACATGGGTTTTTGCTTCATTTTGACTATTCATTTATTTAACAGATGCCCATTAGAACTTACTGTTTGCTAGGTTGTATTCTAAGTGCTTAGTAATGCATCGAATCCTCACAACAACGTTATTATTATTTATTCCTCTCTTGTGGATGAGAGGCCAAGTAGCAACTTTGTCAAGATCAGAGAGCCATTAAGTGGTAGCATTTGAACTCCTACCCAGGCAGTATGACTCATGAATACATATATCTAACCACCAATCTAGACTGCCTCTCATATGCCACATGTGACAATAGCATGTTTCATGGCCTATTGCCATGGAGAATACCAAGAAAGGGATAGCTCTGGTGGGGAAGATGTCAATTTGACCTATTCAGAGAACATCCTATTGGTAGATGGCTTACTGGATGTGAGTCTTAAATTTTAAAAAGAAGGCTGAGCTAAAGATACAGATACAATAGTTGTCCATTTATAGGTATTAGTGAAATCTGAAGAGTAGGTGAGCTCATTTAGTGGTTCCCAAACACCAATCCACAGACCATTTCGGATCTGTGTTGAAGCTTGTATCAGGTCTTTGCAAAGTAGAGAAATAAGGAGTGTTGAGGGGTGCCTGTGATAGTTATTTTTATGTGTCACTTGGACTGGGCCGGAGTTGCCCAGATAGCTAGCTAAACATTGTATCTGAATGTATCTGTGTTTCTAGAGGAGATTATCATTTGAATTCCTGGACTAAGAAAAGCAGGTGGACTTCCTCTATGTGGGTGGGCCTCATCCAGTCTGTTGAGGATCTGAAATGAACAAAAAGGCTAAACAAAGTTGAATTCTCTCTCTGCCTGACTGCTTGAGCTGAGATATCAGTCTCCTCCTACTCTCGGAGTTCCTAGTTCTCAGGCCTTCAGACTGGAACTGGAATCTATATTCCCATCAACTTTCCAGAAATCAGGCCTTAAAACTATACCATGGGTTTTCCGGGGCCTCCAGTTTACAGCAGACAGATCGTGGGAATACTAAGTCTCCGAATCACATGATACCCTATAATAAACCTCTTTCTAGCTAGAACTAGAGCTAGAGATACATAAGTATGTCTCATTGGTCCTATTTTTCTATAAAACCCTGACTAATACAGTGCCCAAATTATTCCACTCTTTTCCCTTTATATAATTGTAATCAATAGAGAATGCACACAAAGAACAGTCATCAGAAAATAGCTAAGACCTAAAGTAAAATGGACCCTGATTCTCAATGCACACGTCTAAAACTTGGAATCTGTCAGAGGAAATACTGTCTACAGGGAGGACCCTTCTTACCTAGCTAGTTATAAGCTAAGACCCTAGGGAAAAAATGGCTGCCCAAACTGATTACCACTTGAGGTAGAGGGATGTAGCAGGTCTAGAGAATGGCTAGTCCAAGGAAGACTTAAGGTGATCTTAATAAAGTACTAATATGTTTGAACATACTGAGTGATATTTATACACTTGACAAGAGCTTAGAGCTAAACTAGTAACAGGACGTACAAAAGAAAAGAAACACAATTACTAACCTTAGGGAAAGCACACTTGTCATGCCGCAAAAATAATCACAGTTTATTATGTGTCCAGTTTTAAAAGATGTAATAATGGGAATAATGTATATTTTGTAACCAAAGTAATTATATAACCATATTGATGGAATACAGTTGGGAAACTGGGGGTAGGGGTGGGGGCTTGTAATTGGATGGAAAGTTAAAAGAGAGCGAAAATTTTTATCTTCCAAATTATCAAGTCAATAGACAATGCCAAAACTCAAAAAACCAGAACTGCCACATTTTATTTAGTATATATAGAAAAATATACCAAATAATCAGTTAAGAATTGAGAGTGGTGGTTTCCAGTAAGAAAGTGGGAAGGGTTGGGGGCCTACTGTGTTTCATAACGCAATTTGTGGTACTATTGAACTTTACTTAATTGTGCACATATAATTTTGATTTTAAAGCTAAGTGATACATGAACTTGCACGGGGAAAACAAAATGAAACTCATAAATAGCAGAATGTGTAGTGACAAAGACTGAACTAGTAAGTGCCTGGAAGATGGGACTTAAAACTTCTACCAGAGACAAAGTGTTCTGATATCCAGAAAACTAGAGTTTCTGGAGAAAAGAAAAAAAAAAAGATTAAAATAGATAGAATGGATTCTTAGCATGACAAAAATGATAGGTAACAAATTTTCTATACTTGAAATTCCAGATTATCAAATAAAGAAAAGTTTCTAAGAGAGAAAGAGCATACCGGTCAAAAAAAAAAAAAAGATTGGATTGATGTCTGACTCCCTAATAAAAGCCCTGGAAATAAGACAATGGATGAATATTTTTAGGATATGGAAGGAAGGGGCACCTGGGTGGCTCAGTTGGTTAAGCATTCGACTTCTTTGGCTCAGGTCATGATCTCATGGTTCCTTCATGAGTTTGAGCTCATAGCAGGCCTCCTGCTGTCAGCACCGAGCCCACTTTGGAAACTTGTCTCCCTCTCTCTGCCCCTACCCCATCTCATGCGTGTGCTCTCTCTCTTTTTCTGTCTCAAAAATAAACAAACAAACAAACAAACATTAAAATAAATAAATAAATAAATAAATAAATAAATAAAATATGGAAGGAAAAAAACCTCTGATTTTAGAATACTATAATTTTCCTAGACCATCATTTACATGTAAGGGTAAAATTAAGACATTCTTATGTACTTAAGACTTCAGCAATTTGGTGTAACAGAGATCATCTGAAAACATTCTTTGAGGAAATACTACAATAAAAAGGAGAGTATTACTAAAAATATGAAAAGAATGGGTGAACTTGATAAAGTTATTATGATGTAAAATAGCAAAGACCAAAAATTGTTTAATAAGAAAAGGCAAACAAACAGGAAGAAAGGAAATAAAAGAAGGAAGGGAGAAAAAAGGAAACCCATTCAACACAACACTACAATTGTAGAACTTAAATTCTCTACCATAGTAGCTTAACCCCAAAGGTAGGGAGGTGAAAAGGTACAAAATACTTCTTTTATTTGAGTGAAAATGTAGATATTGGTAAATTCATAAAATTGGCCACTAAAACTAACCTTACACGTGCTTTAAAATGTTAATGACAACAACTGAAAAAGAAAAAAAAATATGTTGCATTTTAATCAGCAAAAGACAATCTGTTTTATTCAATGCAAAGCAGGAAAGAATGAAAAAATGAAAATATGTAAAGAGAAACATAAAATGAGATAGAATTTTTAAAGTCTCAGTATAGAAACAAGTGTAATAACTATAAATAAATTCCAATCTCCAGACTGACGGAGACAATCAGATTAGATTTAAAAAGCAGTATCCAGCAATACATTGTCAAGAGAAATGCAAGATAAATGTACAAATTCTCTGGCACTTTTTTCTAGTCAGCAAATAGAAAATACATCATTTTCAATAACAACAAATGCTCTCCAATATAGGAATTAACAAAGAACTTACAAGACCTCTTAAAGTAAGTTGTAAAGCTCTATGGAAAGACACAAGACCTCTGAAGTGAAAAGATATTCTATGCTTGTGTAAAGGATGACTTATTATAGATGATACCTATTTTCTACAAATTATGTGTCAGAGTAGTGCAATCACAATTGAAATCTACCTAGATTTTTTTAGAAGAATACATCATGTTTTAAAAAAAATACATAAATAACAGATTATAGATCCATGAATAAGTATGTTAACCTTTTTTTTAATGAACTAAACTAGAGGAAGAGGGTTGGCATCTAGCCTGGTAACATACAGACATACCAATGGTCTTAAAATAGACGACCAAAGTATAATCTTTAAGTAAAAATACATATATCAATGGGTTTAGATCCATAAAAATAAGGATATTTGTTCAGAAAAGAATATCTTAGACAAAGCTAACCAATAGTGCACTATAGAAGAGATTTGCAGCATTTAAAATTGACCAAAAAAAAAAAAAAATGACATATGCTGGAGGTTAGAAGGAATTACTTCAGGAAAATAAAAAAAGAAGAAACCCAAACTTGGCAGTCATCTAAGAAAAAAGGGGAGCCCAAATGTTAAATAATTATCTGAAGAAATTCTCAATTTGATTCATAAGGAGACTAAAGTGAATGAAGACACTGAAAGCTCATTTTAAACCCTAAAGATTGAGGAAAAATAGATATGGGGAAACAGAAACCACCATGGTTCAGCTAGTGTTTTGTAGAATGGTGTAGCTATTCTAGAAGAATAGGAAGAAATTCTCAGGTAGGGGACATGTGAGAGTATATATCTTGTAGCAGGGTGAGGGCATCTAGATAATCCTCACTGGGGGAACCAAGCAGGGTAAAGGTAGTGGATGCCTACTACAGAATATTAGTGAGCATTAGAAGAAATAAACTTTATCATGTGTGTCCTCAGAACAAAGATGTATCTCAAAACATAGTGTGGAAAAGTAAAAAACAAAACTTTGTCTTTGATCTATGGTGAAAATAACTTTATGTAAATTATAATATATATGCATAAATATTACTATATATTTTACATATTAAAATAGTTGTCCATACAAGGGGCAGCAGCTAAAGGATAATATCATAAGAAGGAATATGCTAACAAAACAAGAGAGGGGTCTTGTGGGGATCAGTGCTGACACTGTGCCATGAACTGAAAAGACTAACTCCACTCTGTAGCTGAAAAGGAGGAGGAAGAAGGAGGGAAGGAGGGAAGGAGAAGAAAAAGTAAAAATTTAAAAATTCAGAACCAATAATACCTCTCATTTTCTAATTAAGTTAGTCTGGTTTGTTTTCAATTTATGATGTTACTTGTGCATGCATTTTCTTACCTTCTTGAACGTATGGAGTTCCTGAAACACACAAATTTCTACCACACCACAATCATTGCAGACGCCAGTTTCGACCCAAACAGGTATGAAGGACCTAACAATAAACTGTGGACCTTACCCTCACAAGGTTGGCATGAAAAGTCCAGAACTTTGAAGCAGAGTATTAACAGAGTCCCCAAAACAGCCCGTGAACTAATTTAAGTCATAGAATTCCTGATCTTTGGGTATATTACCCAAAGACTATCTTTGGTACCATTTTATTACTGACCAAGGCAGTAGTTTTATAAAATATGCTTTTGTTCAAAATCTTAATTCTTTTTTTTAATGTTTACTTATTTTTGAGAGAGAGACAGAGACAGAGCATGAGCAGGGGAGGGGCAGAGAGAGGGAGACACAGAATCTGAAGCAGGCTCCAGGCTCTGGGCTGTCAGCACAGAGCCTGACACGAGGCTCAAACTCACCGACCTGCGAGATCATGACCTGAGCCAAAGTCGGACGCTTAACTGACTGAGCCACCCAGGCATCCCAAAATCTTAATTCTTTTTTTTTTTTTTTAATTTTTTTTTTTAACATTTATTTATTTTTGAGACAGAGAGAGAGAGCATGAACGGGGGAGCGTCAGAGAGAGAGGGAGGCACAGAATCCGAAACAGGCTCCAGGCTCTGAGCGGTCAGCACAGAGCCTGACGCGGGGCTCGAACTCACAGACCGCGAGATCATGACCTGAGCCAAAGTCGGCCGCTTAACCGACTGAGCCACCCAGGCGCCCCCAAAATCTTAATTCTTAATTCCCTCATGAGACCATCCTTTTGGATTAGTGTAGAATGTTGCCAACACTCTTAAGATGATAAATTGTGTTCAATAGTCATTATTGCAGGATAACACTTTGACGACAGAGGCTTTAGATTCCAAAATAAGTGGTATGACCTCATGAAGGGATTTCCAGTATCAGACAAGAACTAGTGCGAGCCATTTGAAACAAGGAATGGAGACAGGGAAATTGCAGCAAACAGAGGAAATTCTGAAAGTGACAAGGAGTAGGCAAAGACTGTAAGGTGAACATTTGCAAAGAGGTAAATGCAATGAGAAGACAAAAAAAGATAAGCATTAGGAAATAATAACCAAAAAAAATAGAATAGGGAAATGGAAAATTAGTAAAATATTTGCTTAGGTGAATGTTGTACTCATTTCATTCAACAACATTTATTGATTGCCCACTCTGAATGGCTCTGTGGGCACACAGCTGTGAATAAAACATTACTTCAGAACTAACAGTCCAGTGTGGAAGATAGGTTGAAAATAATGAAGAGTCATTGTGTTAAGCACTGTAATACAGGTATAAAACTGCTGTGGTAAGACAGTGGAGAGAGTAATTAATTCTCATGTGGGAATTAAGAAAGGATTCGTAGGATGGCATTTGACCCTCAATTCAAAAATAAAGAGCAAAGATTATTTGAGGATAATCATTGAGTAAACAATATATTCTTATAACTTATTACTCTTTTATACTTACTAAAGACTTCTTATTTTAGACTGATCTCTATTAATTTAATGATCTCTATTCTAATTTCATATGAATATAAAAATTATTTTTAAAAAACAATTATTGTGCACTACCCACATTTTGTCTGATTCTTCAGGTGGCAAAATAATTTTGAAATATGGATTTCCCTGTATAATCTTACCAAGATGTTTGACCAAATTTTCCATGAATTAGCCTAAAGATCACTCACTCCTCTTGTAGAGTTAGAGGGGTGCCTGGGTGACTCAATCGGTTAAGTGTCCAACTATAGCTCAGGTCATGATCTCACAGTTCCTGAGTTCAAGCTCTGCATCAGGCTCTGTGCTGACAGGTCAGAGCCTGGAGCCTACTTCAGATTCTGTGTCTTCTTTTCTCTCTGCCTCTCCCCCACTCGTGTTCTGTCTCTCTCAAAAATAAATAAAAAATTTTTAAAAAGAGAAAATTTACTTCTCTCAAAAATAAGATTAGTTTCATTTGAATATAACAACTCCTATGCCATTGCTCTAATCAATCCAATGTACTTTTAATTAATGCAATTTAATACAAAGTAAATTAATACCATTATCTCAGTTTAGCCTTAAGATAATTGAGCAAGTGATAAAAATAATAAAAGATAAAGAAGTCATGGAGGTTTAATGCCTAGCATAGTCCTGGCAGACTGCAAATTTTTCCTGATTAAGTAAAGAAATTATGTATCAATATGAACAATTTAATCACTGAAAATGAATTTACCAAATTGGTCAAACCACTTACTGAAATGAATTGACCATTTGTCTAACTCAACTATCTAGTCAGATCCTGTAGTCAAAATACTTTCCCACATAGATGAAGATTTAGTCTTTATCCCCAAGTAGAAAATAAGCACTGACAATAATTAACATTAGTGGAATCTCGGAGTGTGGGAAAGGGAACAGCTCAGATCCTTTCTGACTATGGCGCTCGTTGGTTCTCTAGTCTTCAACAGTACTCACTGGTTTAAAAATGAGAATTTTCATCAGCCAACTGAAATGTAAATACCATCAGTAGGCAATATGCTGAATTTTCCCCTTGATGAGGGCAAAACAAAAGAAAAACATGCAGGCACTCTTGTGAACACAAAACTAAACAGCATAGGAGGTATAAGATAGGAGATGGTGGAAGATGCTAGCATCTCCCTTTGTATAATTCCATGCCTGTTTTCCTCATACAAAAAAAGTGTTACGGCAAATTCAGAACTCCCTTTGAAATCGAAACCTAAATGCTTCAACCTGAACTTAATTTGTTCTCCAGTTTCCTCTTACAGCAAGAAAATTGAGTCCTGAGCTGTCATTTGTTTTCAAATTGTATTTAAGTTTCCCAGAAGACATGGTAAAAGGAGTGGGGGAACCATTTTCCGGCAACCACAACAATTTGAATAATTTTACTTTGCTCTTGTTTAAGATGAAAGGTTGTTTAAAAGATAACATGAAGGAATCTTGCAGGGAGGACACTGAGAAGTGAAAGTTGCCTGTCAGAAGATGGTCTTAATACTACCCCGATGTAAAACAGCTCCCTCAGAAAACAGAAATATAGCATAAAAATACGTATGTTTGGTAACAGGGACCATATCTCCTTCTGAACTTTAGTAAAAGTGGTTTATTTCATCAGTTATTTCAAAACTCTCTCAATGTTTTGAAATTTTAAAAGTATATTTGTAACATACATTTATTTATATGTTTTGTTCAGTCATCACACTTGACAGTTAGAGAGGGAGAAGGTAGGACCTTAATTCTTCTGTTCTGTCAAGAACAGAATCAGATCTATGACCTACACAAAGCAGCTCAGTCAAGTTTCCACAATGACCCATTAGCTGCCTTCCCACGGGTACAGGTTAAAGATTGTAGGGTTCATGGTGCAAGCAGTAGAGTCAACCAGCTATCCAGAGTGAAATTATCAGAAGAATGTAAAATCTGCAAACTGGAGAGAAGTGGTTCTGGAAGACGTGTGAGACCCAAAAGGATTTTGGAAGTGAGGTGCCATGAATGTTGTCACCAAGACACTAACATTACAAACGCTTGGACATTCACTGCCATGGCACACCACACCTTCATGCAAACCCCACCACTCCTGATTCTGTCCACCCAGGGGTGGGGAGAGGGGAATTTTCCTGTTCAGCTTCCATAACAGAAGAGGGGTACTGGATCCCAATGACACAATGCCCAGGGCAGTCTTTCTAAAAAGGAAGGCAGATATTAGATGTTGAGGAGAAACAAAGAAGAAAATAAAAGTATCTATGGTGGCGTTATTATTCCCTCTGCTCTAAAAGATATAAAGTATGAAGACAAGACCAAGAGATCCAAAGCCTTCTCTTTTTGGATCACCTGATTATCTTCCAGAGCCTTTCAACCTTGTATGCATTTTGGAGGATTATTTATTATTTATTTACTTACTTATTGTCACTCTGTTGTTGTTGTTTTTTTTAACATTTATTTTTGAGAGAGAGAGTGCACAAGTGCAGGCAGGGGAGGGACAGAGAGAGGACAGAGAATCCAGAGCAGGTTCTGTGCTAACAGCAAAGAGCCAGATGCGGGGCTCAAGCTCATGAACCCCGTCAGATCATGACCTGAGCTGAAGTCTGACGCTTAATCAGGCACCCCTTGGAGGATAATTCAAATGACTACAATGCATTTGAAGGTCTTAGATGAAAGACAGTTTTAAAATATCATTTCAGTCAACTGGAATTTCAATAAAGCCAGAAACATAACCTATTTACCCACATTTTCTAAATGACATGACACTAAACTGGCAGATAAAATGTGAAAGAAGCAATAAACTCACAGGTGTTCTGTTAACATGGCATTCATATATTTGGAAAGGTACAAAATGACTTTAGTATGATATCTATGGAAGATCATTGTCAATGAACTAAATCTCTGGGGCACCTAGTTGGTTCAGTCGGTTAAGCACCCACTTCAGCTCAGGTGATAATCTCGCAGTTCGTGGGTTCCAGCCCCAAGTCTGGGCTCTGTGCTGACAGCTCAGAGCCTGGAGCCTGCTTTGGATTCTGTGTCTCCCCCTCTCTCTGCTCCTCCCCTGCTCACACTCTGTCTCTCTTTCTCCCAAAAATAAATAAACATTAAAAAAAATTTTTTAAATCTCTCATTTGTAGACAAAAAAGATGGAAACATGAAGAGGTTACAATCACAGGCTAAATACTTTAAAATAAATAACATAGAAGTCCACATTGCTTCATAACAGATAAAATAAAACAAAAATCTAGTACAGCTAGAGTTCTTTGGAATTAAACAAAAAGGGAATCAACTCACAGAAATAATTTTCAAACTTCTTTTTTTTTCTAACGGCTCTTGAGGAGAGCTCCAGATGCTTGGATTTGAAAATCTCAGTCCAGAATATAAAAATCTATGTTCAAATCATTCCCTACACGGGAACCAAAGTGGACTTTCTAAAACACAAATCAGATCATTTCATTCCCCTTCCTTAAAACCCTCCAATATCTTCTTAGCCACTTATGATATAATTCAAACAGCACATCAGACCATCCAATACCCTCTGCCTTCTGTTTCTGAAGCCTCATCTCTAGCCTTTTGTTTCTTCCTTTTGTTTTCTGTTTCTTGGACTCACTGGCATTTTAGTTCCTTGAGCAACCGCAAGCTCTTTCCTACATCAGGACCTTTGCACATCCTGTTTTCTTTGCTTACAATGTTTTTGCTTCTTTCCTGCCTTCCCTTCTAGTGGTTAGTTTCTTCTCAACCATCTAATCTCAGCTTAAATGAGTTCCCCTCCCCCCAAAATTAGCAAAATGTAAAATCCTCTACTTATTCATTGTCTGTCACCCCCCCAAAGGTCTATATACATCTTGAGGGCAGGAAACAGGTCTTTTTCCCCCTGTACATTTCACAATATCTGGCATGTAGGAGGCAATCAATTAATATTGGTTGTATAAATTAATGAGTTTTGAATATGACATTCTGTCATTTTCTACTTTTCAAAAGGTCAGTTCTTTTATATAGTATTTCATTATTCTATTCATACATAGTATTTTATATGGTATTTCATTTCATGATCCATATAAATTCTTTTTAAACAAATGAGATAAAAGTATGAATCGTTAAGTTCACCAAGGCAAACTAATTGGCTGCAGTTTCAGGCTAAGGAGATGTCCTACGATTGAGACAGAACTTTTAATAGTACAGGAACTAAGAGAGGAGCCCAAGGAGACAGGCTGATTGGGTTGGAATCTGGACTGAACTATGTATCTATTAGCTGGGGGACCCAACACAAGTTATTCCAACACTCAGTTTCCTAATCTGAAATATGGGAAAAGCAAATCCCCCCATTGGGTTTAAATGAAGATTAAATAAAATGCCATAAATAAAGCATCTGAAATAACACCTGATGCGTTGTGAGCAATTATTATTATTACCCAAGTAAAACCTCCAAGTTCAGTGGACTTTAGTACATTGAAAATTGTAACATTTTTCATAATCGTTAGACCTTGACCCTTCCTAGTTGCTTGCCAAGTTGCCCTAGTGATGAAAATCATTTTAGAGTTTGCGTTACGCTGTCTTTCTGACCCCATGCCAAAGAGCTCCGGTTAGATGGAGCTTCATCAGTTGCTTCAGAGTGTCTGCCTTAGCCAGCTATTCTGACCAGTTTCCAATGTTAACATATTTTGGTTATTTGAAATGTTGGATTCAACATTTTTAAAAAGAAATTGGACCTGATCTGCACCTGGCATTATTTATTACACCAGATTATTTGAATCTCATCCAATTTCAAACCCCCATCTGTAAAAAGTTCTGGCACACGGAGAAAAAAATATATGAAACTATTACTTGTTATAATATGCTTTCTCCTCCCCTGAGCTCTTATCCCTAGATCCCATGGCATAATTTCAAAGCTATTTGGAACACAATATTGGTCTAATGATTGCCTATTCATTGTTATCGAATATTTTAGGGGGAAAGAAGTACTTTTATAATAACAAAGTGAAAGAAATAGATTTAAAGATGCCTTTATGAAAAATGAAATGCCTCATTACCTGAACTTATAGCAGATGATCCTGGTTATTAAATTCATATACAGAACAACAGATGCACATTAATAGCCCCTTGTAATCCTTGTCAGCCCAAATTCTACATTTATTACTCCTTCCTTTCAAATACTCTGGAGCACACCTTTAGCTTATTTTTGTCTTGTTCTACATGCTCAACCTACAAATGCTTCAGTTGTTTCGACTAGGAGCTTATGAGCAATGCTATTAAACAAAACGTTGTTGTTCAGTGTCCCTAACTTGAAAAATATCCATAAGTAATTTTTACTTGTGTGGAGGAAAGAAGATTGCAGAACCATAGAATGTAGACTTGAATGAGACCTTGAAAATATGCTAACTTAACGCCCTACCCAAAGCTGGAGACTTCTGTGCAAAACACTTACAACTCACAACATTGCTTACTCTGTCTCTATATACCTTTGCTAATGGAATTGTTTGGATTTAATTAGGTTCAAATTGCACCTTCCTGAAACTTCCTGAAAATAGAGAGCTTCACAGCATACATCTAATCCTTTTCTTACATGACATTCTATAAAAAGGAGAAGACCACAATCATATCACCTATCCTCCTCAAAAATATTTTAGTGTTTGGAATATTGAATTTATTATCTTCAAAAAGAAGCTGGACTCAGTTGCACCCCTTAAGTTCCCATTTTCACAGTGTAAATATTTTCAGGTCCTTTTGTTGGTGGGTAGTTGACTCATAGTTAAGAGTTTACTTTTGGTCTCTCAGGAAATAGAGTTCTAGAACTCAAATCTCTTTGGACTAATTTCATTCTTCATTTATTTTTAGAATTCAATAATGTTAGAGCCTGTATTGGGTTGAATTACAACCCCTCCCCCAAAAAAAGGTATGTATACAACGTAACACAGGAAACCTGTGAATGTGACCTACTTTGGCAAAGGAAGTCTTTGCACATGTCATTAATTAAGGATCTAGAGTCGAGGTCAGCAAGGATTTAGAGTGAGCCCTCAATCCGATGACAGGAATCCTTAAAAAAGACACACAGAGAAGAAACACACTCAGAGAAGAAAAGACTTAGAGAAGACTGCAAAGAAATGGGTAAAAATTTTGGTTTTACTGCCATAAGTCAAGGAAAGCCTAGAGCCACCAGAGGCTGAAAGAGATGAGAAAGAATTCTCCCCTGGACCATTCAGAGGGATTCAAACTGTAAGACAATAAATTTCTCTTGTCATAAGCCACGCAGTTTGTGGTAATCTGTTATGGCATCCTTAGGAAACTGATAGAGAGCTGTCGCTCATTCTGTATTTCCAAATCTGTTAAACAGAGAAGCTTCCAAGAGATAATCTGTTTTCCCTTTGTCTCAGAATATCTTTTCCTTCCCCTTCCCCTGGTTTTCATTTAAGATTGATTTATTTGTGGACTTGTAATCTCACTTTTAATGCTTATGATGGGGAAGATGCAAGAGGTCCCCTTGGATGCTAGGTCCTGAGTAAAGCTCGGGTGGATCTTGAAGATCATAGGTGCATGTTCTTTCTAGCATAAGATGTGAAACCGTCATGAGCTGAAGACACCAAGAGGAACCTAAAGTTAAAACAGAGACAAATGCCACCTCAGAGGCTCATTTCTTCCTGTTTTTTTTTTTTTTCTTCCCTCTTGATTACGCTCCAGCCACTAATCAGGAAGAGGAGATTGTGAAATTGTGCAAAAGAAGAAAACAAATGTGTACCTACAGACACACACACAATTTTATATATAATTTTGTGGATCAATCATTGACCATCTAAGAGTCAATAGCCCTGGATAACAAATTACTCCTACAAACTCAGCAGCTTAAACAGCAGAATGCTACTTTCTCACAGTTCTGGAGACTAAAAGTCCAAGATCAAAGTTCTAGCAGACCTGACTGCTTTGAAAGCTGGGAGGGGAATCTTTGTCTTGCCTCACCCTAACTTCTGGTGGTCTGCAGGCAATCTTTGGCATTCCTTGGCTTGTAGAAACACCAGCCCAGTCTCTACCTGTGCCTTCACATGGCATCCTCCTTGTGTGCTGGCTCCAAATCTCCCCTCTTTATAAGGACCCCGGTCGTAAGTTATATTGGGTCAAGACCCATCCTATTTAACTTAACTCATCTTAACTCCACTAATTACTTCTGCAATGACCCTACTTCCAAATAAGGTCACACTCTGAGCTGCTGGGGGTTAGGACCGCCACCTCTGAATTCTGGGAGGACACAATTTAACCCACCCCAGTGCCCCAAATTCATTGCTCTTGGGGAATGAACTACATGTTCAGAGTTGTGCTCATTGTCCTATGAAGTAGGAAACATTGTGTCATGGTTTCTACTCTCAGAGGATTTCCTTGAATGAATACGTGAAACAATGAAGAATTTAGACTGCTTCACTTGTGTAGAGTGAAGGCAAAACTGCAGAGCCCCACTTGTGTGTGCTATTGAGAGTAGTCAGTCACAGAAATAGGAAGGGGAATGGTGGTTCCCAGGGGCTGAGAGGAGGCAAAGAGGGGGTGTTCAATGGGTAGAGAGTTTCCATTTTGCAAGGTGACAAAGCTCTGACGGTTTCTTTCACAACAGTGCAAGTATATTCAACACTGCCAAACTGTATGCTTAAAAATGGTTGAGATGGTAAATATTGTATGTTAAAATAACCGAAGCAAAGAACTGAGTAGATGGGTTCAAGGACAATTTAAACATACAATTAGGAGAAAATAGTAAGAATGACAAAAAGTAAGTATTCACAAAAGTCATGAAAGACAAGACTGAAAAAAATTTTTTTAACTTTTTTTAAGTTTATTTCTTTATTTTGAGAGAGAGAGAAAGAGAGGAGGAGAGGGGGGAGAAAGGGGAAGAGAGAGAGAAACCCAAGCAGGCTCTGCACTGTCAGCACAGGGCCAACGCAGAGCTCGAACTCAGGAACCGTGAGATCATGACCTGAGCCAAAACCAAGAGTCAGGTGCTTAACCAACTGAGCCACCCAGGCGCTCCAAGGCTGAGAAAATTTTAAAGACTAGAGACAAGTAAGGAGAAATCATTCCTGACTTCAAGGTAGATCCTAGATCAGAAAGAGGATATTAGTGCAAAACCGAATCAAATTAACTAATTACTTTTTTGAAATAAAAATAAAATCTTAGTTTAGTTAATAATATTGTTCCAAAGTTGCATTCCTGTTCTTGATAATTGTACAAATGTTAACATTAGAGGGAAAGAGGATTAGAGCTATCAGCACCTTCTTTAACCTATTTTTGTACCTTTTTCGGTAAATCTGAAATATGTTCATTTAAAAAAAGGACATTAGAGAAGGTAACTTGTAGCACAGTATAAACTGCTATGTTCAAATCCTAGTGTTACCACTTACCTGCTGTGTGATTCTGAAAAAGTTACTTCACCTCTGCTTGTACTCATGTTTCTCATATGTAGGCTGGGGATTCTATATGTATTCTTCACATGGTTGCTATGAAGATTGAGTTTGCATTACTAAAGTGCTGGGCACATAAAGAGCTCAATAGAAGTAATAATAAAAAAATAAATTATTGCTAAGGAGTCTTGAGTAGTTAAGAATGTAATTAGGTGGATTTGCAATTGATTAATAAAATATCCAGAGTCTCTGAAGAGAAAGCAAAGGAGAAACAAATCATTGAGAAAAGGGTTGGATTTGGACAAAATAAATGACACTTTCCCCCCTGAGGGAGAAAGAGAGTGATATGGATATCTAATAATGCATATTACTGGAAATAGGAAGTCAAAGGACTTTCCTACCTAGGTGATGCTTTATTTTTTATAAAATAGCAGGATTCTTTTTTTTGTTTTATGTTTATTTATTTATTTTGAGAGAGAGTGTGTGCAAATGGAGGAGGGGCAGAGAGAAAGGAAAAGTAAATCCCAAGCAGGCTCCACACTCAGCTTGGAGCCTGACATGGGGTTCTATCTCAGCCCCTTGAGATCAGTACCTGAGCCAAAATCAAGTCGGATGCTTAACCGACTGAGCCACCCAGGTGCCCCAAAAGCAGGATTCTTAACTAAATATGAAAGGTGGAAAGAGTTAAAGCAGTTGACCTGTGTATGTTTGTAGTTGTGACAGAGGAAACTTCTGGGGAAGGAAAGAAATCAGGTGATCCTCATAGACATGCTGATAGCTGAACCCCTTGTAAATAGATTGATATTTGCTAGAAGATGAGCCCTTATCTCTGGAATTCTTTTAACAGGATACTCCTATTTTAGGATTGCTCATGATAAAGGGACCTAGGTTGCATGCATTTATGAAGCATGGTTCTCTGGAGAGTGTCTTGCAAGCTAAGTAACTATTGGGGTACAAAATGAAGATATTTTATAACCTAAATATTCCCACTATATATGGTAATAACCCGTGAGTATTTCTTAGAGACCTCATCTGTTACTCTGGATCACACAGTGAATGTCTAGCACAGGAATGAGGCACTGTGAGAGCTATGCAGGATACCTTAGACCTCTCCATGCTTCCCCTGTGCCTCATGATTGCTTGCATTTTTGAAAATACTAGTAAAGCTTGATACTTGAAGATCTGTCATTTATGTGAGCCAATTTGGCCATCAAAGTCTTTGGGTTAGCTAAATGAATAGGGAATGGTAGAGCAAGAGGTTTTCAGAAATTAAGTTTGGAATAGAGAAGGGAGCTGACAAAGGACACACAAAGGGGTAGCGTTGAGGACCCACCTGAGGCTAGAGACAATGGGTAGTAGCAGCAGCACTCACTCGCTTATGATCTCTCCAGTAGTGCTCATGCTGTCAGCACTCCGAATGTAAGAACAGAGAAGGGGAATGGTTTGGTTAATGTAATTGGATTTTTTTTTTAGAGAGAGAGCACAAGATGAGGATAGGGGCAGAGGGAGGGAGGGAGGGAGAGAGAGAGAATGAGGATCTTAAGCAGGCTCCACATTCAGCACCGAGCCCAACATGGGGCTAGATCCCACGACCCTGGGATCATGACCTGAGTGAAAATCAAGAGTCAGTCGCTCAACTGACTGAGACACCCAGGCACCCCTGGAATTGGATCTTTTTAAGGATGTCAGTAGCTCACAAGACTAGAAAATAAAGGAGTTGAGGGCACTGAGAAACAAGAGAGAGTGTGTGTATGAGAGAGAGAGCAGTTGAGAGAAGTTGAGTGAACTATGACAAGATTCAGGTGGAATATGAAAGGGAGTAAGAATGTCAGAGCTGAATGGCATAGACTATGGAGCAACTACACCTGACTTTGAACCCTTCTCCACCTACTTCTCTGTGAGGTAACTCATTTAACCTCTCTATGCCTCAATGTCCTCGTGGGTGAAATGGGATAGTAATTCCTACTCTTGGGGACCTCATACGGTTTCAACAAGGTAATGTGTGTAAAAGCACTTATAACAATGTAAGTGCTCAGTAAATTGTGGTTTATGTTGAGTAAATTGGCTAGAAGAAAATGAACAGGCAAAGAAGATGGAGTTCTCCATGAACTCAAGACATGATTAGCAGGAGTAAATAGCTGAGGGGTCAAAAGATTCTCAAGTTGGCCAAAGACGAGATAGTAGAGTTTAGAATGAAATAGTTTCAGAGAATAAAAAGGTCCAGGATGGAGACCAGGGTTTCCTGGGTAGCTCACATGTGTGAATGTGGTGGCCACTGTCATTGATTAAGTCTTAGAATCTGGAGGGTTCTGGGACAGATCCCAAAAGAGGCAGTTTTAACATTTTTGATTTTCACTAATGTAAGCATTGTGCAGAAACAACTTAGCTCTACCTTATAAATTATTAAATAACACTCTGAAATTTGTGTTGAAAGTAGATTTGATTTGTATTATTTGCTTTGTAATGAAAACATCGGTGAGGACAACCATGTTTCTGATATGTTGTTAACCCCAGTGAATCCGGTTCTGCCATTTCCCCATGAACAACACATTAACTGAGGTCCATTAAGCAATGAGCCAAGAAACATTATTTAATGTAATGGCAGTTTTCATTTAAATTATATTATAAACAATATTCCATTTGGCTAATTTATAAGATCAAAGCATAATTATTCTAGTACAGTTTCTAAAGAACAAATTAATTCAAATCACTAACAGATTTGCAGAAATTGGTTATGTAATATAGTATTTCAACAGAATAAATGATTTAAACTAACATAACTTGTTGAAGTTAATAGTAATTCACTTGAGGATAATTGACAGAGATGTTTAATCAAAGGAAAACATGTAACGATGGGAAATAGGCAAGGTTTAGAAATATACTAATATCAATGTGAATGACATTAACATGGTTCTTTTATATTTTAGTGATATGACTAGTCCAGAAATATACATAGTAACTAATAATTAAGAAGAAGAATCAGAACATTTAGAACTTATAATAGCATGAGCAATGCTCTTGAACATAATTATAGAAAATTATAAACTAGTATATAAAGTTCTCATCCTAAATACCATATTTATGTGATACCCATGTAATTTAATTATTGATTAGAATTCTGTTTAGAAGAATAATTTCATTTCTATTGTGAATATACTCAAATGTTATATTATACTGGCAAATAAGAGTTTTTGAAAAACTTAGCCTATTCTATGAAACATCAAGCACTCAAATATTTAGAAACATTGGTATGGTTGAATAGGATAGAATAGAAATGATACATATGTAATAATATAGTATACAAGCCTCATGTTGGGCTCTGTGCTGACAACTCAGAGCCTGGAGCCTGCTTCAAATTCTATCTCCATCTCTCTCTACCCCTCCCCTGCTCACGTTCTGTCTGTCTATCTGTCTGTCTCCTTCTAAAATATCAATAAGCATTGAAAATAAACCCACTGTTTCCTGGATCACAGTCTCCTTTCTTTCTGTACTCTCCTGCTTTGCTGGAGTATGTTGATGAAGAATTAATTTTTTTAATCTTTGCATGTCTAAATGTATTTTCAAACATCCCTCATATTTGACTGATAGTTGAACATAATTTTTTTTCCTTAGAAATTTGAAGAACTTTTTTTAGAAGGTTTTAGTGTCTTTTATCCTTGTCACTGTGTAAAATTTCATTAGAATATTGGAGGTGCCCAGGTGGCTCAGTTGGTTAAGCATCTAACTCTTGATTTAGGGTCAGGTAAAGGATCTCATGGCTCATGGTGGGTCATGAGATCGAGCCCTGTGTCAAGCTGAGCATGGAGCTTGCTTAAGATTCTCCCTCCCTCTCTCTCTCTCTGTAACTCTCTCTCTCCCCCTCCCTCCCTCTCCTTCTCTCTCTCTCAAAAAAAAAAAAAAAGATTAGGTCTTTGTGGGCATCTTTTTATAGTTCTGGACACTTGGTGAATCCTTTTACTGTGCAGACTCGTGTCTTTTTTTCCATTTTGGATAATTTCCTTCCATTTTGTCTTTGACAATACTCCCTCCTCCACCATCACCAACACTCACACTTACACACACACACACACACACACACACACACACAATTTTTTGTCCTGTCTCTCTAGGACTTTAATCAAAATTTGAACGTTCCATATTTGAACTCTATGCCTCATCTTTTCACTAATGTTTCCATATCTTTCTAATTTCCATTAACTTTCTGGGAGGTTATCAATTTTTCTTTTTACTTCAGTGCTCATATTTTAATCTCTAGGAGCCCCTTTTTTATTCTCTAATAATTCCCTTTGCATTGCCTTTCTGTCCTTGCATTAAGAATATAATATCTTTGGGGCACCTGGGTCGCTCAGTCACTTCAGCATCCAACATCAGCTCAGGTCATGATCTCATGGTTTGTGGGTTTGAGCCCCACATCAGCCTCGTGCTAACAGCACAGAGCCTGCTTCAAGTTCTCTGTCTACTTTTCTCTCTGCCCTGCCCCCCTGCTTGTGCTCTCTCTCTCTCTCTCTCAAACATAAACATAAAAAAAATTTTTTTAAAGAATGTAATATCTTCCTTAATCTCTCTGAATATATTAGATACTTAAGGTGTAATAGAAAATTCATCTGGATCTTGGTGATTTAACTTGCTAAACAAGAGTAATAGCTATTCCGTAAGATTATTGTAAATATTAAATGAGATTATATATGAAAAATGCTATTGTAAAGTATAAAATATATTAAATATAATATAGAAAAATATTTAAATTATTATATATTCCTAAATGATAATGTTTTTGAGTATGGCAAATCAATGCTTTCATTGACCTAGTTTTGCATTCTATTCCCTTCTCTATTGTTCCAAATATGGAACAATTCCAGCCATGTCCCACACAAAATTCTCCAAGTTATTTTCTTGAATGTTTTGCCATTATCCCTCTACACTTTGCCTTTTTTGTATGCTAGAGACTACCATAAACCCCAATATTATTTCATCCCATCTTCTTTAGTAATAAAATTCTCAGTTTTTAGTAACACACATCATTTTTCCACCTCTCCACATCTCTTGTGGTTGATTCTGGGAATTAGTAGAATCACTGTATGCAACTTTTGTGAAGTGTCTGGAAATAAAGGGGGTATACTCATCCTCCCTACCACTCCCTCCCTTCTTGCTGGCTGGGATGCAGATATGATGACTGGGAATAAAACAGCCTTTTCAGAGCCTGAGCTGGAAGTGACAAGCAGAAGGCAGAAAGCAACATAGAGGAAACACCCTGGATTCCTATTTCTGGAGCACAACACTAACACCAGACTATGTCCAGGTTTATTTTATGGGAGGGAGAGACAATTAGGGGAGGAGGAGACAGAGAGTAGTATTTTGGGTTTTCAACTACTCAAGGATTAATCTAATCCTAACTAATACAGTCCCCATCAGTATATGACACTATTCAGTCATCTCTCAAGACTCAGTTAAAATATCACTCATTCTGGTAAGCCCTGCCTAATTAGGCCACCCCAATTAAATTTAATGTCTCATTTCTAGAGTATATTTTTCATGAGACCAAGGACCCTGTTTCCACTGTATGCCTGGTGCCTAGAACAACATGTGGGACATATTATTCACTCTTTAAATATTTTTTAAATATATATAACTCTATGACTCTTAAGACTTTATGGCTACCTCTACTATAACATATATATTTTTCCCCAGGCCACTCTCCCAACTCCAATTATAACCTCACCCAAAACCATATATGGTTAAGACCATATATGTCATATCATCTATTTTGCTCATTTATATATAGTACATATCTGACAGTCTGATGAATTTCATGCCTTAAAATGAGAATAAATTTAATAATACATAAACATTTCACTTGAAACAAAATCTTTATAAGAGCATTGATATTTGGGATGAACTACATCAAGACTAGTTTTTGTGCTCTCCAGATGATACTGAGACAATTTAGTGATTCTATCTTTTTTAAATATCATAGCGCAAATCACAGCCTGGCATTGGGCAATTTATTGAACTCCCATACTTCCATTTTTTCATCACTAATAGAGAGTTGATATCAACCACATTTGTTATCTTGGACTGTGCTTACCACATGTGCTTATTAGTAAGTGGTAGCTACAATTCTTATAATGATGAATGAGACACATTATCTTTAAAATCTAAGGATTTGTGGGGCTCCTGGGTGGCTCAGTTGGCTAAGCATCCGACTTCCGCTCAGGTCATGATCTCACAGTTCGTGAGTTCGGGCCCCACATTGGGGTCTGTGCTGACAGATCCTGTGTCTGCCTCTCTCTCTGCTCCTCCCCTACTTGTACTCTGTCTCTTTCTCTCTCTTTATCTCTCTCTCAAAAATAAACATTAAAAAAATTATTAAAAAAGTAAATTTATGGGAATGCAAGCTGGTGCAGCCACTCTGGAAAACAGTTTGGAGGTTCCTCAAAAAACTAAAAATAGAACTACCTTATGACCCAGCAATTGCACTACTAGGCATTTATCCACTGGATACAGGTGTGCTGTTTCGAAGGGACACATGCACCCCAATGTTTATAGCAGCACTATCAACAATAGCCAAAGTATGGAAAGAGCCCAAATGTCCATCGATGGATGAATAGATAAAGAAGATGTGGTGTATATATACAATGGAGTATTACTCAGCAATCAAAAAGAATGAAATCTTGCCATTTGCAACTGCGTGGATGGAACTGGAGGGTATTATGCTAAGTGAACTTAGTCAGAGAAAGACTAATATCATATGACTTGACTCATATGAGGACTTTAAGAGACAAAACAGATGGACATAAGGGAAGGGAAACAAAAATAATATAAAAACAGGGAGGGGGACAAAACATAGAGATTCATAAATATGGAGAACAAACAATATGGAGGAGATGTGGGAGGGGTGGTGGGCTAAATGGGTAAGGGGCATTAAGGAATCTCCTCCTGAAATCATTGTTGCACTATATGCTATTTGGATGTAAATTACAAAAAAAAATTAAATAAATAAATAAATAAAAACAAATTTAAGGATTTGTGTTTTATGTCACCCTCATTTATTCATCAAATATTTGCTTGGTCCCTACAATATAACAGTGATGTGATTCTGACAATACAAGGTCCATGTTCATCCTCTAGGAGTATGGCCACTGAACAAAAATTTCCAATGGGATGAGTGCCGCTGGGAAAGAGGTGGCAGAAGTAGGTCAGATCATGCACAGTGCACAAGCGGTGCTGAAGATTCAAGAAAGCTGCTGCAGGTTTTAGCAAAGTGGGAGGGGCTCATGGGTCAGGTTCACATAAAAAGATGACTCAGGTCAAATGACATGTCCTCAGGGAAGCCCTTCTTGGTACGCTGGATGACATCTGGTTTTCCTATTACACACCTGGTCTTTCTTCTTCAGAATAGCACAAACAGAATAGCTAATAATATTTTTTTTGAACTTGCATGTAAATAGGATTTTTTAAATGTTTTTATTTATTTTTGAGGCATGAGCAGGGGAGGGGCAGAGAGAGAGAGGGAGACACAGAATCCGAAGCAGGCTCCAGGCTCTGAGCTGTCAGCACAGAGCCCGACGCAGGGCTTGAACTCACAAACCGCGAGATCATGACCTGAGCCGAAGTCCGAGGCTTAACCGACTGAGCCACCCAGGCACCCCAGTGTTTATTTATTTTTTGAGAAAGACAGAGCGTGAGTGGGGGAGGAGCAGAGAGAAAGAGAGACAGAGACACAGAATCCGAAGCAGGCTCCAGGCTCTGAGCTGTCAGTACAGAGCCTGACGCAGGGCTCAAACTCATGGACTGTGAGATCATGACCTGAGCTGAAGTCAGACACTTAACTGACTGAGCCACCCAGGCGCCCCATAAATAGGATTTTTAAAACAAATCATTCAATGTGTGTCCTATTTGCTATTCAAACGACTTCTGTCATTAATTTTTGAAACACAATTCCCAATTATATTTTTAGTTTAGTGAGGCCAAATTTTATGATACGTTATTAAAAATCAACACCTGTGAATATGTGTGTGTATGTAAATGTATATAAATGGCATAATTTTAAATATAAAAGACCCTAATGCATATATATTTTTGACACATATATATTTAAGATATTAAGTAGTAGCACTACTCTAAATTATAACATATTCTATTCTAAGCAAGTCACTAAATATGCTTATAAGTCAATTATTTAAGTCTATATTTGTAAATCTTTTCATCTTTGAAAGTATTTTTTAAAGTAAAAATAGTTTATTGTTTCTTAAAATCATAACATGGTGCTAAAATCCTTTAACTCATTTCTTTTTGTTAAAACACCTAACATCTTTCAAATATTGAAAAATCTATTGTGAACAACATGGTTTTCTCATATGTAAGACGAACTAAATTGATTTTTTTTAGCAACAAAATCAGGTGGTGGGAGAAAAAGGAAGGAGTTTGATGTATTCATCCTAAAATGGCAAGACTAGTGCAAATGAGAAGTAAAAGGTTATGTAAATGAAGGAGGTTAAGAGCCAAAAGGTTATGACACAGTTGGATCATTCGCATTACAGAAACAGTAACGTAGATGAGTACAATTTGCAGACCAGCTAAATCCAAATTGCACAAATGCACCCAAGGGAACTGAAACGATCTCCATAGTTTCCTTACACAGAGAGCTAAACAATTTGAGGTTGAAAGGGTTGCTAAGTTATTTAGAAGAACTGTTTAATCTTTAACAGTAAAATATTAAACCAAAGAGATTTTTTGATCTATTACTGATTTCCAGAGAGCAATAAATTTATTATTCACACATTCTGAATGAGCTTGCATCAATCACTATAAGACAGTCAATCAAATTCACCTTGAAAAATGAAATGGCAAATGCATTTAAATTCAGGAAAGCCAATTTGGGGCAATTGACTGTAATTAAGAATGTTCACTGGGATGAGGTCTCCTAGATTCATGAATATATAAGAAAGAGCCTTGAAAACACTAAAAATTGAAACAGTGGAGTTGTGATTTTAACATCCAACTGGAAATAAGATTGGAGACGTTTGCATGAGTGAGTGAGCAAGTAACTGAGCTTGTGACTGAGTGTGCATGAGTGAATTTGGGTGTGTGTGTGTGTGTGTGTGTGTGTGTGTGTGTACTCATGCATGGGTGTGTGTGTGTGTGTAAAACTACAGTTAAGATTACCAAAAGGAGGAATTGTAGTTCTTCTTCCCTCCCAACCCCCAAGCCTCACCACCACCAGAGTGATACATTCCTCATCTTTACTCTTCCTATAAAATAAAGACTTAGATCTTGTGAGTTTCTACTTAAATTAGGGGAAATCAACAGGAAAGGCCTTGAAGAGTATACAGTAAGAAGAATATGCCCTGGAAATGTAGTGTTAGGAAGATTCACTTTCTGAAACTAGGCTTTTAGGGAAAAGCAAAAGGTTTCCTGTCACCCTCTTGACTAGATACTATTTGAGCAAGGAACATTCACAGTTATCATTCCTGCAACCTCAAGATAGTCAATCCAGAGCAAGCTGTGCCTGCATGTGAAACAGGTCTTTTCACCATTAGTGTGAAGCTTAAAAAGATTGTGCTTTCTGAAGTGCAATTAAATTCGATGCCCTGAGCTTGCTATAGTCCCAGTAACACCTTCCATTGGCTTCTTCCCAAGGCGCGCCATATTGATGTTGCTGGCAAGCACTGTTGCCAATTTAATAAATACTTTTGACTACACGATCTTCAAAAGAGTAGCTCTAAATTTAACCAAAGCACTTGCCATGATGCCAAAAATTAACATATTTGGTTGCCTTCACTCTTCCAACAACAGTACTTGAACGGCTGCCAAGTGCAGAGCACTTGGGTAGGTGCCTCAGGAATACACAGCCACATATGAGAGTGGGGTGTGGTTTAAAAAAAAGAAAAGTACAATCAACTAAAACACAAGGCAGAGTGCGGTAAATGCCAAAAGTTTGATCCAAAGGCTTTGGGTGCTCAGTTAAGGTGGATAATGTATTCTCACTCCTCTTTTGCCCACTAAGGGAATGTGCTTCCAAAGACCCACTCTCCCTGTCCCACACCCCCACTCCAGGTTTCCTTCCTTTCCTGATCAGTGTAGATCCAGGTGCAGACTGTGCTTTCACGGTTCCTACGATCTCCTAACCTTTCTTTTACCTCTGTCTACTCTGTAAATTCTCCACTAGAAAACATCCCAAACTTCCAAGGCTTTTGTCCTTAAAAATACATATCCTTGGTGGAAAATCTCACATTAATTGTAGAGAACCATGCCACCATTACAAAGTTAAGATGTCTTATCTTAAAGAGACTTTCAGGACAACCTGTTAAATCCTTTCATTTTCTTTAGTGATGAGTTCTCCTGAGCAAATTTCCAGAATCTCCACAGTTCTATAAATATATACTATTCAACCCTTACTCCTCACTCTCAGCAGAGAGAAAATCAAAGTCATAGAGTGTGAACTCCCTCAGGGTCTGGTTCTCTGTCTTGCTTCCTTCCTAAGGCTTTTTTTTCCTCATACACTCTTATCCAATCCTGATTTCCCCCACCCATCAGCATCAACCAGTCTCCTCCAAGACCTTCCTTCAGCAAGTTTAGACCTTTTTTTTTTTTTAATTTTTTTTTTTAACGTTTATTTATTTTTGAGACAGAGAGAGACAGAGCATGAACAGGGGAGGAGCAGAGAGAGAGGGAGACACAGAATCCGAAACAGGCTCCAGGCTCTGTCAGCACAGAGCCTGACGCGGGGCTCGAACTCACAGACCGTGAGATCATGACCTGAGCCGAAGTCGGACGCTTAACCGACCAAGCCACCCAGGTGCCCCAAGTTTAGACCTTTTAATCTACAATTGGTTCATCTCCACTGGCTCTTTCCTTTCAGTCTGCAAATTTGTATAAATCTCCTCCTCTTGGCAAATAATGCGTTCTTCACCATCTTTTGACTTCACTGTATTGATATGTATGGTCACTGCTTTTTTTAGATTATAAAGGTTCACTGTAGAATATTTGAAAAATGCAGAAATGTATAATTAAATAAAAGTTACTGTAATCCCATGATCCAGAAATGATTATTTCAGTTCATTCTTTACCATATTTTGATATATTCTTTCTAGTACTATGTGTTTGTATGTGTGGGTTGTTTTATTTTGTAACAAAAATTTAACTTAAGCTTAATATTGCTTAAATCCTAATGTTTTCATCTTATTATATCAAGAATATTATCAGAAAAAAATATTATTGGGGCACCTGGGTGGATCAGTCGGTTAAATATCCTAATTCGGCTCAGGTCATGTTCTCATGGTTTGTGGGTTCAAGTGCCATGTCAGGCTCTGTGCTAATAGGTCAGAGCCTGGAGCCTGCTTCAGATTCTGTCTCTCTCTCTCTCTCTCTGCCCTTCTCCTGCTGGCACTCTCTCTCTCTCTCTCTCTCAAAAATACATAAACATTAAAAACAAAGTTAAAAAAAAGAATATTATCTTTGTCAAGTATTTCTCAAAAAATAATTTTAATGGCAGCATGTTAATCCATTTATTGTTGAAGAATACACTTTTCCCACACTGTGGGATTAACAATATTTTATAGTATTTGTCACTTTAATCGACAAATAAATATATATTTACTTAAATTTGTATGACTTCAATTATTAGAAATTTAAATATTATTTTATCTTTGTTTACTGGTATTTTTATCTTCTTTTATGAAACATCTGTTAGTATATTTTGCCCACTTTTCTATTTATCTATGAGACTTTACCAGTATTAACCCTTTTTCATATGTGTACCAGTAATTTTCCCACTGTGTTATATACCTTATAATTTTATTTATGTTATTATTTTAAATTTAAATCATCATAGTTTCAGATTTATTCTTTTTTTTAATTTTTTTAATATTTATTTATTTTTGAGAGAGAGAGAGACAGAGTGCTAGTGAGGGAGTGACAGAGAGAGAGGGAGACCCAGAATTGGAAGCAGGCTCCAGGCTCTGAGCTGTCAGCACAGAGCCCAATGCAGGGCTTGAACTCACGAGCCATGGGATCATGACCTGAGCCAAAGTCAGACGCTTAACTGATTGAACCACCCAGGTGCCCCTCTTTTAGATTTATTCTGTTGTTTTTATGCACTGTAAATCATCCCCATTCCTGAAAATATACATAATTTTCTTTTTCATAGAGACTTCAGTTGTTTACATTTAACGTTACACATCCTTGTAATTTATTTGGGGCTATGGTAGGAGGTGAAAAGTCCAATTTCATAACAGGGTAACAATGATGTCAATAGCATTTATTAAACCATCATTCCTGTCTGGCCTGATTTGTGATGTCATCTTTATTTTATATTCTATTCTGCCATCCTGCTGGCCTCCTTGTCCTTCTGCTGCTCTGCTCTGTCATCTCAAGTAAGCTGACCTTCAGAGACTTTCCACACTCCTTACTAACAGACCATCAGCACTTCTGGTGGGAGGCACTGATCAGAGGAAAAGAGGAGCCAACGTATCTCTCCCCTCTTTCTGCTTCAGGTGGTACCTTGGGCAGAGGCTCCACTTCTCTAGCGCTTTGTCCCTGCTTAGACAGCCATCCCAGGATCTTACCTGGTTCCCTACTTGACCCAGCCCTGAGCTCTAGGAACTCTGCCCCCTTCTTGTGCTTCTCTTCCAGCCTAGGGGCACAGCAGCTGTTGCTGTATTGTTCCTCTTGAGTGGCTTCTCAGACCCTTTTATCACCAGCTTAACCCATTGCCTGCGTTAAGTTCCTTCTGCTTTAAATATTCAGTTTAATTTCACTTTTCCTCTTTGGAGCTAACTGATAACAGCTATCATTCCTATTCACTAATGCACATGTTCTTTTTTGTACCATGGCTACAGTTTTAAGGATTGCAACTTTTATAAAACATTTTAATTTTACTCAGCTTTTTAAAAGATATTATTCCCTAATTTTATTTTAGAAAAACTACTTTTTTCAAGCGAGCTTTAAAATTATGTTCTCAATTTTTTTTTTAGATTTTATCTTATTGACATGCTTAAAGAAACACTCACATGAGTAAACAAAAATACCTATACAAAATGTTTATTTAAAAATTGTTTGTACTAGTAGAAAAATGAAAATAACCAATTTTAAATACATTTACAATGTATTTACACAATGCGATACTCTAGGTCTTTAAAAAGATTATGGTATACACTCTGGAATATACCGCTATGGAATAAACCGCTATAATTATCTTAGAAAACTCTTTGGCAGTATCTACTAAAACTAAATATGTGAATACGCTATCACCTAGCTCTTCAACTCCTAGGTATATATTCAACAGATATATATACATATGTTCATAAAAAGACACATGCAGGAATGTTCGCAGCATCTCTATTCATAATATTCTCAGTCTGGGAATAACACAATTATCTACTACAGGAGGAATGTGTAAATTGTCATGTAATAGTCATGTAATGTAATATGGCAATGAAAAGCCAAACTACTGAATGACTCCTAAATATTGAGAATGAAACCAGACACAGTAATAACATACTGTGTGATTTCATTTACATAAAGTTCAAGAATGGGTAACATTAATAGGTGCTGAAAAAAAGTCATAATAGTGTTTACATTTAGGGAGTCATGATTGGAAAGGGACATGAGGGAGGGATGATTTCTGTATTCTTGTATGTATGATAAATTTCAATTTTAGAAGTTTAAAAATGTATAAGGTAGATCCATATGTACTGATGTAGAAAGATATCCAAGTTATGCTGCTAAGTTAAATAAAATAGTTGTTGGAGGGTACATAAAGAAAGAGTCCATATGTGTTAAAAAAAAAAAAAAACGACTATCATATGTGTGTGTGTGTATGTGTATAAATATATATTCATGTGTGAGTACTTACACACATACACACACTCAAGAGAAAGTAAGAGAATGAGAGACTTGGTTTGGATTTTCCCCCACAAATATGAATCATTTTCATAATAAAAAAATCAATGGAAAATTTGTGTTACATTGCATTGAAACTGTAAGTTAATTTAGGAAAATAATTTTATCTTACAATATTGTTTTCCTAGCCAGAAATATGGTATGTCTCACCATGTGGTGTTCACCTCCTTTTATACCCTCTAGTCAAGCTTTTAAACCTTCTTCCTATAAATCCTGCCTGACTCTTAAAAGGTTATTCCTGTGGGTTAGTTATTTATTTACCATTGCTCTTATGAATTAAACTAATAGCTAAGCTTCTCGAATGAGAAGTCTAATCTTCTATTTCCTCATTCCCCATTCATTTCTAACCTGCTCAACCCTAATGAAGGTTTTCTGGCAGAGATTATCTGTTTCCAAGTACAACAGATGGCTTCTGTTTTTTAGAGTGACACTTGTAGACAGTCATTAATTCATTAATTCAATAAACATTTGTTGATCACTTGATATATGCTAGACATAGTGCCATACACTGTAGGTTCAAATACCACCTCTACCCTCAAATTGTTTATGTCTTATTGGAGCAAACAATAAATGGATACTTATAACACACTGTGGTATGTGCTCAAGTGGAGATAAGCACGATATTCTATGGACAGACATCAGAGGGGCACCTGCCCGGCCTTGGGTTATTAGAAACCACTTTCCAGAACAGATGTTGTATATGTTGAAACCTAACTTCTATGAGAATGATGAACATTCTGGGCATAGGTGAGATTACATCATTATTTACAGAAGGTCAGAATCAAGAGAAAAAACAGCATATTTCAGCACATTTAAGGAAATGATAATAATGCAATATGGCTGGATTATAGAATGTGAGGTAGGTAACTGTAGAAAGTTAGACTACAACAGTAGGTAGAAGGCAGGTCATAAAGCCTTTAATGCCATCCTAAGGAGTTTGGAGGTCAGTGACAAGCCACTAGAAGGGTTTGTTTGTTTCACTAGAAAATTCTATCAAACTGCTTTTTAACTTTTAGATTTTTCTTGAAATTTAATTAACATACAGTGTTATATTAGTTTCAGGTGTAAAACATAGTGATTCAACAATTCTATGCATTTCTCAGTGCTCATCAAGATAAGTATACTCGTAATTCCCTTTATCTATTTCACCCATCTCCCCACCCACCTCCTCTCTGGCACTGAAGATTTTAAAGGCAGGAGTTGATATGATCAAATTTGCACTTTAAGAAACTGAATTAAGTGACATTGTGAAGAGCAGATTAGAATGGCAGAGGCACTGGTAGCAAGGAGCCCCTGCTTGTTTTAATGATCTAGACAGTGGAACTGAAGAGAAGTCATATAGAGACCAGAAATGTTAAACAAGCAAAAGTAAGAAGACTTGGCAATTAACTGGAAATAGGAGGTTAAGGATTGAGGGGAGTCAAGGATGAAAGCAAGGTTCTGACCTGGTGGAGAGCATGAACTGTGGGCTCCATTGACCAAAATGAGACAAACAAGAAGAAAATTTTGCAAGGGCAGGGAGTGATGGGATGCAGAGTTTAGTTTGAGAAATGTGGGCGTTTACTTGCTTGTGCAAAACAGCAGGCAGTGGGACATAGGGGCTTGGTCTTCAGGAACCATATTTGGGAAGGAGCACTAGATTTGAGAAGCACGAGCATTGGGCAGGGGATTACATGCAAGTGCATGGGATCACCAAGGGTAAGAACACACAACAAGCAATTAAGGGACAGTCTCTGTTCAGTCAGATTTGAGTAACTCGGTTTTGCTTTGGGTATCTTTGGTATCTTGCTTTTGCTACCTGCTAGCCTGGGGGCCATCCTAAGGATCTTTAACTTCTCCATCAGGTGACATATTAATAGGGTTTTATACCTTATGGGGTTTTATAAAAAATAAAATATCATCTCTAAAAAGCATTTAATACAAGTAAGAATTTGATGAATATTAGCTATTATTACTATTGCTGTGGTTGTTAGAAGTTTGAAGATGAACTCTGATGACCTGACACCTTTCAAAAGGAAAACAGAAAAATAGCTCATGAAGGAATCTGAGAAGCAACAGCCAGAGAGTTAGGGGGAAAAAATCAGAGACTGCAATGTCACATAGGCCAACGTGGAGAGAGGGAGGCAAGGAAAGAGCATCTCAAGAGGAAAAAATAGACACCAGTTTAAAATGCAGTGATAGAGGTAAGTAAAATAGGGGCTTATATAGCATCAAACTATCTTAACAAGCATAGATTCGCTTGCATTCTAGAAACAAAAGCTGGATTACATTTAGGCTGAAGAATGAATAGAAGGTGAGAAAAAAGGAAGACAGGCTTTATAGTCATTTTTTTGTGAAAAGATAAAGATGATAGAGAAAGATGGATGGGGGAAGAAGTTTGGCTGCTTGTTGATGTGATAGTGAAGACTTAACCATGGTTGTGCTGATGGGAAGAAATCTTCCAGAGGGGGTGCTTGTAGATCTTGAGAAAAAAGATGGATGGCCGACCAACCAAAGAGGTAAGGATGAGGTGGGAGAAGACAGCTCTAGTACACAGAAGCAGAGAGGTCCTTGATCAGAAGGAGGAACATCTACTCCACCATGACAGAGGGAAGAGAGGCAAGAGAAGGGGGCAGGAGTTGGGAGGTTTGCAAATATACAGAGGGAGGAGTCTGAGGAAAGTTCCATCCATCTGTTGTTGTCTATTTTCTTTGCAAATTATGTGCTTTAAGTGAAGAGAGAAACAGAGAGAGATCAAAGGTTTCAGGAGAAAGAAAATTTGAAAAAACTGTGGAAATTGAAAAAGGGAAGCAAGAGAAAGTCAGAAAATTTTCCAGGCAGATTTCAGGACCCAGTTGTTACTGAAACTGTTCATTTGCCAGACTATCAATCTGTTATTTGTGCTAATTTTCTCCAGTAGTGCTTAGTAGCCCAGGAAAGTAGCCCAATGAAAGAGGCTTAAACTTTGGTTTTGTTGGTAGAAGCAGGGGAAGGGGAAATGGCCAGAGTTGAGACATATGGCAAGAAAGGGGTTTAAACATTGGAGCTTGGACAGAAAAGGAAGTGGAAAATATGAGGGAATTGTAGATCAAAAGACAGGGAGTAAGAAATTATAGATCCCAATGAGGTTGTGGAAATAATGGCGAGAAGAACTAGAAAGATAAGACTTTGTGGTACAAAAGCAGTTGTGACTATTTCAGAAAGGGGCGCTGTTGGATGAAAACAGGGTCTGGGCTGGAGATGTGGACATGGTGCTCTGAAATGGAGCGGGTATGATGACTGTTGGTTTAGGAAAAGCCAAGCTAATGGGAAGCTAAGCTGTTTGCTGGGAGACCCAATAGTCCCTGAAGCTACTCCAGATAGGAACAGGGGTAGAAAGAAAGATGCATCAGGTGCCAAAATATGTGATGAATGAAAAATGGTGACTGGAAAACTTATGAGAACAAAAAAGGTATGAAAGGTGATACCCTGAAAGCGTCACGAACCTCCAAGAAGAAGTAAGATGAGGAGTCATAAAAGTCTGTATATGGCATTGAGGAATGAGGATTTTGACCCTAGTTTTGTGTGGGAAGTGGGTGGCACCCACTTAAACAGATGCTGAAGAAACCAGTTTTCAGTGAAAGCCAGGGAACAGGATCGCCAGTCTGTGCAGAAGATAAAGATGTGGGAGAGATAGACTGAATAAGATAGGCGTCAGAGAAGGTAATGTGCAAGGTCTGGGAGGTGATGGGTGCAGGAGAGAAACCTTTTCAACGTGGCCATGGGAACATGGAAAACACACAGTGGAAAGCTTTAAATTAAGCACAGTAACCACAAATCAGAGGAATGTGCAGCACGATGGGTTCACTGATTCTAATTGTAAACATTCCATGCCTCAACTATTGTAGCAAACTCCTAACTGGCTATTCTGCTTCCAGCTTTCCTCTTTTAAATTCATATTACATGATGTATCTGGATTTGATTATATAAAATGTACTTCTAATCCCGTCATTTATCTCCTTGATTAAAATCCTCCTGTGCTTTTTATCAAATCTTCAGTGCTAATTGTAAACTCCTAAAATTAGCATTGTATATGGGTCTCTACAGTTATCTGGCTCCTGTCCACCTCCCCAGCCTTATCTCCTGGCAGACCTTCAAATGCTGTACCTTGTCCCTTCATCACCGTGAACTACATGAAACTTCCCCAAACTCTGCACACTCTAAGTGAAGATAAGGGAAAAAGAATATTCCGGGTAGAATAAACAATTTAAAGAGACGTGAGAACCAAGAGCTTTGAGAAATGTCAAAAGATAGAATTTAACTGGACTCTGAAACATAATTAGATGATAAGACAGGAAAAATAACGATTGCAGATAGCTTTTATTCTTGCATCAAGTACCATCTCTCTGAAATGTGTTATAGTGTAGGTGCTGTTAACTTTTCTCAAAGAGTTTAATTATATGCACCTACCAGGCTAAATATTTTGTATTAAGATACACTTGTCTGATGTTACTATTAACAATTACAGTTTACATGACCTTTTCTTCAACTTACTAAGTTTTATATAGTCAAAATTTTTTTGATGTCGAGAGGCATATTGTTTAAAAGGTACTCTTCACAGCAAGTAACTCATAACAGACACCTTGCAAAAATGTGTGTGAGTTTGTATATTTTTCAAAGATAATGAGGAGAAAGATTTAAAATCTGTTCAAATGTTTTCTGGCAAAATGTACATGAGTCGTGCCAAAAGGAATTGCATATTGCATGCCTTCAATCTGTTTTTGAAATATTTGTAGATACAGGCAACATCTGTTCCACTGGACAGAGATATACTGTAAGTGCTAATAACTTTGGAAAGCCCTGATTTTAAAAGTTTGTACTTGAAAATTAAATATTTTTTAAACAGATACATGCTAAAGCTCTATAAATGAACTTCATTTTTTTAAAAAATCACAATAATTATAAAGAAAATATTCTACAAAATAAACCAAAGCTTAAGACTTAAGGAATTCTCTGAATGACTTAATCATGTGTTGAATATGTCTACTGGAAAAATATAATATTGCAACGCAGCTGTTAGGCATAGGTGGGGGTGGGGTGCAGTGTGGAGAGAGAACTAAGGGATCTATCAACAAATATATAAAACAGATTCCAAACTGAGGTAAAAGCAAAAACTATGTAGTCTTGAGAGAACATGAATGGGAGTTTAAAAATTCCAAGCGGAAGGAAAATAATGAAAAATTATCATTGGACAACAAAGCAAAGGGAAGTGATTTGGTGGAGGTTCCTGATCGCTGGCACATACCAAGACTGGACCTAGTTCAGGATTAGTAAACGTTGTAAGTACTGGTGGACCAGCACTGACCAGATTTGTCAGTTGGAATAATATTGTTCCAGAAAAGTCTAGGTCTGAATCAAAATAAATGAAAATAGTCACTTTATAAAGATATCTGTCTTGTGGTAAATTATATGAAATGGTAGAAATTTCTTTTTTATGGCTACAGGAGGAATGTCTTTGACAAGATGCTTATTGTCATTAGGCAGTATTTTTCAAATTTCAGGGAACTTTGCATTAGTGGATAATGAAATCCATTTGAGTTGATCATAACATTTTTAAAATGAAAAATAATACTTTAAAATGACATTGCATTACAGATAATAGGGGTAAGAATTGTTAGCATTTTGTTTCAAATGTGTATATGTGAGAAAGATATGAAGTGTAGTTCTTATTGTAGATCAGAGTTTTTACAATGTTATATTTTCTCCTCTTTGGAGGCTAACCTAGTTGCAATTTGGTCTAAAGAGCAGATCTAAATCAGAGACGACACTGGGACAGATAAAGTCTTAGGTATCACAGACTCCTCTGAGGGTCAGAAGTGCAAGGAAACCAAGTAGACTAGGGACACATCTAAGGGGGATGATGGAGAGTGGGTGGGGTAGGAGTCCCAACAGTTGCCCTGTTCCTGCTGTTACAACTTGGGGAGCCTGGACTGGACTTTGGAGGAGGAGGGGTATTTCTATGCTCCTCCATGGAACATTCACCCCATTTCTTTGCGGTACACAAGAAAATAATAGCAAGGGAATACTTGGCTGGTTTTATGATAGACAAAGGACCATGCACCATATTAACCATTATAAGTTGTGGAATCAGTTTTCTAGGGTTCATAGGTATGAGTCACCCAGATGCTAAACATCTCATGTGATTTAGGAATTCGCATGCCTAAAGCAAGGAACAAAAACCTGCATATCCATTGAGTTGAAAAACCATTGTTGTGTAATTGAATGACAAATATAGGAATACTTGTCTTACCTAGCCTTATCAAAAAGTGAGGTGTCCAAAGGCTGGTCAGGATGGTTGATCACGGGAGGGGAACTAACTGGCTAAGAAATAGGTTAGGAGGGACACTTAATTTTCGCTGCACACACTTCTTGAATTTTAAACCATGTGCATTTTACCAGTTAAAAAATAATAATAATTTGTATCTAGGAGAATAAAATAAGTGTCGAGTTAGTGAAATTTTTAGATAAAGTAGCTCTCTAGGGGACACCTTCTTGGGTCTTTAGCCAATAGCCATTCTCCGGGATCCTTTTGGTAAAAATCCCTGATTTTTCTCCTGGTGGTAATATGTCCAAGCCCCAGAAGATGAAGACTAGCCTACACGAGTCAGGGATGGCAGGAAAAACCATGACCCTCAAGTGTGGGAGAGCCTACTCTGAGGAAGGTGCTGCTCCAGATGCAGAGGCATGGACAGAAGGCCCGAGAAAAGAAGCTGAGGCAATTATTACGGTGCAAACATACCTGCCAGGGGGATTCCTTCCACCCTCCTCCCTTGTGCTAAGCCATGAGAGAAAAATTATCCACAGCTAAAGCAGTAAATGTGCACACACACGTGTATGCACACATGCACAATCTCTAAACGCTGGCAATGATAATCAAAATTAACTTTCACAGACAGGTCTTCTCAAATGCACACATAAGAATACTATCAAAAATCACAAAATGTTTGAAGCAAAACTGTAATAAAAGGAAGCAACAAATAATTTAAAGAATCATAAATATTTTCATAGGGATATGAGAGGCTGTCTTAACCATGAAAAATAACAGGCTGAGTTATAAATCTTGAAAATAAAAAATAGTGGTTTTTAGTACTGAGAGAGAGAGAGAGAGACAGAGAGAGATGGACTGAATAGCTGCATAATTATGCTGGAAAAGTAAACTAGAGTGCTAGCCTGTTAAGGCAGTGAATTCTCCTATAGTACGGCCCAACATGACAGACAGGCGGCAGGGAAAGAAATATGACAGAAAAATCCAGAAAAGTCAACCCATGTGAGGAAACCATCAAAGTTAAAAGGGGTGGGGGATGCTGAAAGCTGAAAAAATACATCAATTTTCCATTTAAAATGGACCATGTAGTGCTAAGCAGAATAAATCAAAAGGACAAATGCCTGGAAACACTTGGAAAAACGCAAAAGAGAAAAAATTTGAAAGTCCTCAAAATATGAAGAGACAGAAGTAAAAAATTTAATTCCACAGAAATGAGATTGAGATAGACTTTAGTTAAAAAAAAAAATTGATGTAAAAAGACAGCAGAACATTTCTCAAAAACTTTAAAGGAGACAACTGTCTGAAACTAGAAGCTTATGCCAACAAAAATAATTCATATTAGAAAAAAATATTGAAAGAAGACAGGGAATATGTATATACGATAGAAGATTTGATAACTCTAAACTTTTTTTTTTAACTATGGCAAGAGAAGTCCAGACACTAGTGACAGCACAATGTAAATGAGATATGTGCTTCTACTGAAAGAGATTTTTCAAATTCGGTAAAAACAAACAAAATCTATATCTAAATGTGTGATGTTTACAAAAGCTCTAAGGCAACGTGCTATAAGGATATCTGAAAAGAGAAATAATGGAGAAAAATATAACAGAAAATTGCTAACAAAAAAGGCAGATTTAAAAATATCAATATCAGGCAAAGTAGAAATGAAGACTAAGCATGGAAAGGAAAAAGAATTATATAGAGATGAAAGGAACAATATAAAAACAATGTATACTCTTGATACTTCAAGTTCGTAACAGCAGAAATATATAAAATAAAAAGAGAGATAAATAAGTGAAATTAGTAAGTGCACAATCATAGTCAGAGATTTTAATGTATCTTCCTTATAAATTGACAGATCAAGTAAACTAAAAATAATTAAAGCTGTTTAGAATTCAAGAGCACAACTGGGGCACCTGGGTGGCTCAGTCAGTTAAGAGTCCGACACGCTCAGGTCATGATCTCACAGTCTGTGGATTCTAGACCATCGTCAGGCTCTGTGCTGACAGCTCAGAGCTTGGGGTCTGCTTCAGATTCTGTGTGTCCCTCTCTCTCTGCCTCCCCCCGCCCCACTCTGTCTCTCTCTCTCTCTCAAAAATAAATAAACAGAAAAAAATTCAAAAGCACAACTTTCAAAATTGGTTTTATAAATAGTAAATATATAGGGAACTTTGTAGTCAAGGGAACATTCATGAAACTACCATTTTCAGTCCACAAAAGAAATCTCAACAGGCAAAATTCTCTGATCTCAAAGCAATAAAATCATAGAGCCATTCACAATTACAAAGTGTTTACTCTGTACCAGGTATTGTTTGTTCTAAGAGATGGTTGTTACATTTAGCAAATAAAGGTACAAGTGCCAAGTTAAAATAGAATTTAAGATAGGCACTGAATAATTCTGTAGAGATTTTAGAACTTTTAGAAATTTTTAGAGATAATTAGCTTGCACAGCATTGGGGGAAAAAATGGAGAAACCTTTCTGTATCTTTCTAAGATAATTTGATAATCTTGATTCCTAAGCTAGACAAACATGGCCAACTTTACTTTTAAGTATAGCTGCAAAACTTCAAAATAAAAATTTAATAGATTAAATATAGCAGTGTATTAAAAGTTGCTTGACATCAGAAATGCAAGGAAGGTTTGACACTATAAAATGGTTTAATTAATTTGTTTTTTAAAAGATTAAAGAGAAAAAACCCACAAAATTATTTTAACAAATGTAAAAAGTCCATTTATTAAAAATGGCATTTTTTAATTTGGCAAGTACATAAGACAGTAAGAAACTTTCCTAACTTGATGAAGTATACCTATCTAAAATCAATAGTGACATATCAGAAAACCTAATGAAAAAAAAGCCCTGGTCATAGTTGAAAATGATAGAGAATTAAAGAAAATAACTAGGAATAAAACTAATGCAAATGTGCAAAATCTAAGGTAAAAACTTTACTGTAAGACATAAAAGGAGATACAATTAAATAGAGAAACACAGCCTATTAATGGAAAGAAAATATAGTAAAGGTAGTCATTCTCTGCTAAACAAATTATAAAATAAATATAATCCCGATTCAAAGCCTAACAAGATATTTTAAGTGAAATTTGAAAGTCCATTTCTCAGAAAAGATGCAAAAAGAGCCACAAAATGAATTAACAGACAGAAAAAGATGGAGACTTTACACTATCAAATTACCTAATATACTATAAATATATGCTTATATATTATATAATATTATATAATAATATATAATACATATTATATATAATACAGATTATATATAATACATATTATTATATAATTATGTAAGCATTATACACAATTATATAAATATTAATATCTAACATATATAAGTAGTTTAGCATTGAACTATTTAATAAAATACTTTTTTAAAACTATTTTATTAATAGTTTTTAAAATATTTTATTTTATTTCTAACATCTTAATAAAATAAAACTGTTATATTAAATAGTTTACAAATATATTCCCCTAGAATGCTAAGGGAATATATTTGTAATCTTGGAGCACATATATCTTACATATGGAGTACATATATCATACATATATCTTGAAAGATATAAGTGCATATTGTAAAAGAAACTATTGATAAATTTGACATTAATATAGAAAACATGTGCATGAAAAAAGAATGATATTTCTACCAATATTATTAATTTTTAACACTAAGAAATTTAGAATCTTCGGAAGAAAGGGCTCAAAACTCAGGAAGTTAAAAGTAGAGAGGGAGAACTACCAAATGTTCAAGGTCTGCTATATAACTGAAATCATACTAGGGGCTTGACATAGGCTATCCCATTTAATCTTAGAGAATCCTCATCGAACCAAGAAGGATATATTACTATGGTTGTCTTGCTGAGGAAGAAATCTCGTATCAAGCAATTGGCAAGGGTAGAATTCAAACCCAACGCTTCAATGCCACCTTGACTCCTGCAAAATAAGTAAACATTAGAAATTATACAAAAAAGTGCATGAGTGCTAATAGTTTGCTAAAATAGTAAATCAATTAGAATTTGGTAGATTAATTTAAGATGGAAATAAACAATTAAAATGCACTCAAAGGAAACAGTTATTTAGTACAGTGTATGGTAGATAACGGATAAGAAGGAATCAGGAGCCTTATTCTGAAGCTGTTGAAATGTTTTAGGGTCACACTGGTAGAGCCTGCATGAGTCTTGTAGACATGAGTCTGTAAAATGTTTTAAAGTACTAAATAACAGCATATAAAGCCAGACTCAGCTGTAAGAGAAATCCATTGAATCTACTTCCTTGGCTTTAAGTTAGGCTGCTGGTGCGCTGAGGGTTAGTAAAGAGTAGTGGTGATCAGCTAAAAATGCGACCTAAGACTGCCTCTCATGGAGTCATGTAGATTGTCACTGCATCTGTATACCTGCATTCTGAACACTGCATGCAGTGATAGCGTGTCTTGTGACGTTCATGGCCTACTGAGCAGAGACAGTAGAAGCCTTGTCAAAAGTGTTCTCCATGAGGAATTCGGGGTCGGACTCCATTTTGGAGTATCTGCTGATTTTAAAAAGAATGGAATCTCTCTCTAGAAGATTCTGTTGTTCAAGTTAGCAGATAACAGGATTTGCTCAGTGCATCTTGCATTCTTTTCTAGGAATAATTTTGAAGTATTTATAAATGTTTGAAGTAGTGTCGGTCCCTGCCCTATGTGAGAGGTCAAGAGTTGAAGTAACTTCAGTCTAATACGTTTCCACCACCTGATCCCAGAAGCAGTCCCTTCAAAGTCCTGTAGTGTTTTAAGAGCTTTGCAATGAATATGGCCATTCAAATGATAGGATTGGAGGTGCCTAGAGTAAGGCCGCGGCTCAGCATGCTAACTACAACACTAAAATGTGCCCAGTAGTCTCTTCCTTATAAGCCTGTGATTTGATGTCTGCCTCAAATTTTGTTTGCTTTCATCCAGTGAAAACAGCAACTCCCATTTGGCCCGGGCCTGGCAAGCATATGGCTCTTCCCAGTCTCTTACGGGACTTAATTCTGCATCCATACCAGTGGGATTGGCTTTCACATGAACTAACAGCCTAGATTCCAAGTACTGCTCCCTCTGACTGTTCCCATGTTTGCTGAGTTCCCAGTCCCTCTCTTTGAAAAGGAACATCTTTCACAGATGTGAACAATTCCCCACTAATAAATTAGGGGGAATTATCTGCATTGAACAAAAGGGGAGAATTTAAATATCAGTGTTTGGTTATTATGGAACATAATCTCCCTACTATAAACATGTAAAAATATTCATTGTGATGGGTTGTAAAAATCCTTTTAAAATTTATATTGTTTGCTACGGCCAAAAGAAATCTTAGCTGTTTCTACTTTGGACATTTGAGTTAGAATGTAACATTTGTGGGTAAACATCATCTTAGCCAGATGAAGGCTGCTGCCTGGTAATGAAACAGTTTTCCACTGGAAAAAACAAAAAAAAAATTGGACCGTAAATGTAAAATAATGTGCTTATATATTTGTGAGATTAAAGCCATCTAAAAACAGGAGAAAAGAATGAAAAGAGTGAATCTAAGTTTTTCTCCTCTAATAAAGACCTGTAAACTAGAAATCTTTGTTTTCCTCTTTGAAAATACATTCTAGTGCCTTGAGTGTTTTGTGTGTGGTTTTTTTTTTTTTTTTTCCTCAACACATAATTGATTCCTGGAATGGCATTCACTTTGAGTGTGGACAGTTGTGCCTTTGGGACAGAAGCAGTTGTTTCTACCTTTGTCATTTTGAACAACAGTGATAGTTGGAGACTATTTTTTCCCCAAAATTACCACTTAAGAGACCTAGAAAACTGAGCAGTGTCATTTTGTATGTTTATAAAAGACAACTCAGTCTTTCTACTATAAACCAAGTAGAGGAAAAAGACAATTGAACTAATGGCATTTTTATCCCTGGGAATATACAGCGTCATTAAAAATAGAAGCATATAAAATATTTAAGGATACAGTGAAAATGGTGGTGTGTTGAAATTTTTGAAAAAGATTTTTAAAATAGGGAAAATTTTGGGGGCGCCTGGGTGGCTCAGTTGGTTAAGCATCCGACTTCGGCTCCGGTCATGATCTCGCGGTCCGTGAGTTCGAGCCCCACGTCGGGCTCTGTGCTGACAGCCCGGAGCCTGGAGCCTGCTTCAGATTCTGTGTCTCCCTCTCTCTCTGACCCTCCCCCATTCATGCTCTGTCTCTCTCTGTCTCAAAAATAAATAAACATTAAAAAAAATTTAAAAATAAATAAATAAATAAATAAATAAATAAAATAGGGAAAATTTTTGCAGACTAGCAAAAAAAAAATAATGGAACTCTTTTTTTAAAAAAAGACTACAGATAGAAAAACTTTTCAATGTATTTTTCTTATGTGTTTTCTTTTTGAGAAGAGGTCTTGTGTAAAAGAACAGAATGTGCCTCACATAACCAGTGAGTGCTGGAAAAGATAGATTATGTATTAATTGATGATTAAGTAACTTATTCTCTTAGCTGTAATTATAAATCACCATTTTTCTTTACAATTGATTCATAATTCTCATGAGCCAAGATGGCGAATCTATCCAGCTATAGATAAAAATTCAAAATCATGTAACTTGAAGGAAGCAAATATATAAACATCATGGCTGGAAAAAAACCCAAAAACTAAGGATCAGTTAAGTGTAATTTAAGTATGAATATACATCTAGTATATATTTTTTTCTTTTTCTTCCCCAGAGTTTGCATGTAGATTTAGTGATTATGAAATGAACATGACTAGTAAGGACCTAACTCCATATAGTACAATGAAATATATTTATAAGCAATAAATTATTTCAGTGCACTCATGAGAATGTGTACCATTTAGCGTTAAACTGAACTTTCGTTAAACACAAAATTTGGTAATGTTGTATTTGTTAAACAACCTATAGTAAGGTTTGTTGTGTTTGTTAATTATTAATGTTTTACCAAATTTATTTGATAAGAACTTTTATCATTGTCTTCAAGTTAGAATTCTAACCTACATACTAAACTTTATTTTAAATTATCCCATCATTTTTATGATACCATTATCAGTATTCCAAATCCTTGAAAGCTTCCAAATTTAGTCTTTTTAAACCTGAAACTTGTTTACCTAAGTATTTGAAAAAATGAGAAACAAAAAAAGGCAATTATTGTGTTGGCAAATTATTCAAATTTTTACACAATTTAAAAACTATTTATAAAAAATTTAGTTAGAATGTTGACCTTCCTATAATTAAAAATGTTAAGATATCCTAAAAAATATTATAGCTTTCTTTCAAAATGTTTTCAGAGGATTTTGTTATGTGGTTAAATAATTTTTCTATTAGAAAAATAATATATTAAATCTTAACCTAAATGTACAAGGCATTAAGAAGTAGCAATATCATTCATAAAAGAATTCACTATAAATTACCTAAATATATTTTTCCTACTGCATTTCCAATTCAACCTGAAAAAAATCAATCTGCACACAATTTTTAGAAGTTCAACTATTCAATAATGTATCATAAAGATGTTTTTTTCTCACATCATGCTCACAAAATCAGCATGAGCTATTATATCCCCTCTCTGCATAAGAGAAAATGGAAATCCAATGAGGTCATGCCTTTGCCTCATCAGATGCAAAACAGGTTTATTGTCCATGTTTTCTAGTTTACTGATATTTTCATTTCAAAGAAGCTCATATTCTCAGTTACATACTTGAAATAACCACAGTCTAGAACAAAAGTTTAAATTAAAATGAAATGACCTTTAATGTGGGTATTAAATTTCTGATGATCACCATCATCAAATGCATTATCATTTCCATAGGAGCACGTGAACAGAATACAAGCTGGCAAATATTTTGTGCAGAAAGATATTTTAAGCTCATAAACAAGGTATTATGTGTTCCACTAGAACTTTTTTTCTATATCTAGATTATTTTTGTCTTTTTTAAGTTTTTTTTTTTTTTTTTTTGGAGAGAGATTGAGAGAGAGAGTATAAGGGGAAGAGAGAGAGGGAGAGAGAATCTCAAGCAGGCTCCACAGGATCAGCACAGAGCCCAATGCAAGGCTCGAACTCACAAACCATGAAATCATGAACTGAGCTGAAACCAAGAGTAGGATGTTTCACCCACCCTGAGCCACCCAGGAGCCCCTATATCTAGATTATTTTTAATGATAAAGCTTAAAGTATATAACTGAACCCTAACATAGTATTTAACAATGTAAAAAATCTCTTCATATATGAATCAACTAGGAACAGTTTTATTTGTGTAGAAGAGTGCCTGATAAGATAAGCCTTTTTTTATTAAGCAAAAAAATGTCACATTTGAGCCAATATTGAAGAGGTGTATGAAGGAAAATGGCTAAGTGGATATGCATTTGCAAAAGGACTGTGAACATAAGGTAACAGGGAGTAGTGGGATAGGTAAGGAAAAATGAACATATATGCCTTCAAGCACAAACGCTTCAAAATTCTGTGCTAAGATTGACAACTGAAGCTAAACAAGGGTTTTCTTCAAATGGTAACCAGCAGTTTGCAACCATTGTGTAAGTGGAATTCAGAAAATATAAGTAGCCTTGGAGCATTTATTCTTTGTTTCAAGAGTTACTGGACCAGCTCCTCCTATTTTACAAATGCCAGTCGGACCCAGGTACTCGTGGGAAGAATGTAAAACATTGAATTTTTGGTTTGATAAAGGCTGCTACTTTTTTTTCTTTTAATGTTTTTTATTCATTTTTGAGACAGAGAGAGACAGAGCATGAACAGGGGAGGAGCAGAGAGAGAGGGAGACACAGAATCCGAAACAGGCTCCAGGCACAGAGCCTGACGCGGGGCTCGAACTCACAGACCACGAGATCATGACCTGAGCTGAAGCCGGACACTTAACCGACTGAGCCACCCAGGCGCCCCAAGGCTGCTACTCTTAATACCCTCTTGAAATGCAAGATGTCACAGAGGAGGAGGGAGAAAATCATCCTATCAATAGAGCTACTAGAGAGAAAGGGATTTCAATTTAACTTATTCTGTCCTCAGGTCTGCCTGAGGGTTATTGGTAGAAATGCAGCCAACGACTGCAAAGAGGATCTTGCCAAGATATAAGGGAGAAGGAACTCAAGACTGGGACCAAGAAGCTCATCGGTAACACAGCTAAGAAACTCTGACCTGCCTTTAAGCCTCTTTGTTTCATCATTTGGGTACAAAAGAAGTGTTCTGCACATGAATGTGACTTTAAAAAGCTGTAGTCTGAATCCCAAGTACAGCATTGTGAGGTAACAAAGATTTAGTGATTGAATGAGAAAGGATAGTCCTTACTCCTCGCAAAGGAACAAATTAGAGTTGCAACCCTCTGTAGAGGAAACAGGCAAGGGCAACGGAATCGGGGACCTCCAGTGAACTCATCAGAATGTTCCACTGCTCCCCACCTTGTGCTCGGAAGCAGCTCCAACAACTTTACGCTGAGTACGCCCCGGAAGTTTGGACAACTAGCCCAATGATGTCTTAAGAGAGAGATTTTAGAGGAGGGGTCAAATACATAAGGAAAGAAATTAAATGTATCCGTAGTTCTGGCTGAAGAAGTGGGTCTTTCTGGTTATATCTAGCTCATTAAGAAATCAAGGATTCATGAATACGTTGTTCAGTTTGGAGGATTCCAATTCTTATTTAGAGCTCATACTATGGTTTTTCAATAAAATCGTTTCAATAAATGATTTTAAACAACTACTGGTATTCAAAAAAGTGTGGGCACTTATCTTTAGAATATTGAAGCCAGATTTAATAAATAAAATCCAGTGATGAAATTAAGACTTTACATTTGCATCACATATCATTTTGCTTATGCTATTTCTTTTCAGCATCACTGCACCCCTATGAATTAGGCCAAATTATGGGTTTTGGTATTCAGAACTCAAGCGATAGATAATGTTCGAAAAGTTAAAGTAAGCACCCAGGTCTTTTGGACGAAGTCACTGTGTGCAAAAATAACAGAGAACCTCAAATAAATAGCCAAATACACCTTAAAGGATTTTAGGATTAGATTAAGAGTATAAAGGGAATTCATATTTCTCTTCCTGTTCACGGCAGCCAATGTCCATTTCAAGTACCTTCCTCTTCACATTGTAGGAGCAGAAAGGGAGAAAGGAAGATGGCAATGGTGCCTGTCAAATCCCCTGATTCTCCTTCCCCACCTTTCCCAAAAGGTGGCCAAAGGCTCTTGCATAAAGTCAAACAGGGGCTTATTCCTAGTGAAGAGTCCTAGGCTTGCCTCTAGAACCTGCCTGCGCCTGAATTGATTCTCTTGGATGGCCTCTGGGGATTTTCAGGGTTTTTTATTTATTTTTTTAATGTTTGTTTATTTTTGAGAGAGAGAGAGAAAGATAGAGAGAGAGAGAGATGGAGTGTGAGCGGGGGAGGAACAGGGAGAGAGAGGGAGGCACAGAATCCGAAGCAGGCTCCAAGCTCTGAGCTATCAGCACAGGGTGCTCGAACTCACGAACCTTGAGATCGTGACCTGAGCCAAAGTCAGAGGTTAACCAACTGAGTTCCACCCCACTTCACCCCTCCCCTTACCCCATGGGTATCTTCATTTTTAACAGCCTTCTCAAGGGTTAGTCTGCACACTAACCTGTAAGGATCACTGCCTACCTACTCCTTTCAAGGACTGCCTTACATATTAAAGTCCTAGTGTTAGAGTTTTTTGATTAACATTTTTAATATCATATTATTTGTTTATAAAACCCTAATCAATCAGTCTGTGTTTAAGTCATTATGAATCACAGAAAATTGCTCTTTGCATTTTTCCATTTCCTATAGTTAATTGACCAGAAGTGGATCTGCTTATGAATGGCTTTTGAAATAAAAAGCATACTGTTTTTAAACATTTCCCTTTTTTCAACTATTAAAATATGGTATAGCTGAGAAAAACATACAAAACATCAAAAGAGAGGTCAACATTGAAATTAGAATCTTATAATGAAATAGTATGGAATATTTGCATGTGGTCTGTTTGGTCTAATGCCTCCAGAGTCTCAGTTACTCTCTTTCATTAAGTCAGACAGTTACCACAGTGCTATTTAGATCTTACCCAATTCTGATAAAAGGCACTTCGGTTAAAGAAGATTGAAAAATTTGAGCTTAGATACATTTTTTCTTTAGGATAATGCTTGGGGAAAACAATACTTTAGAAACTATCTATGAAATATTACTAAATGTAAATGAAAACTGATAAATGAATTCATATGAAAGTCATTTTTTTATACAGAAGACCAATTTTGCTAATATCATTTATTTACTACTGCCTTCTTTTTCCAACTGAATTCTAATGATTCCTCTATCACATCCTAAGTTCTCACAAATGTTTAACATTAGGTCTTTACCAGTTTATTCCAATTACTGAGCTTTATATTGTCATAAAATACGCTGGGAAAGACACCCCCATCCTTTGTTCTACTTTCTCAGTTTTGACCATAATCCCCTTATATAGATGTCAGATTCAGTTTGTCTGGTTCTATATAATAAAATTCTATTAAGAATTTCATTTGAGGGGCACCTGGGTGGCTCAGTCAGTTGAGCGTCCGACTTCGGCTCAAGTCATGATCTCGTGGTCTGTGAGTTCGAGCCCCGCGTGGGGTTCTGTGCTGACAGCTCAGAGCCTGGAGCCTGCTTTGGATTCTGTGTCTCCCTCTCTCTCTGCCCCTCCCCTGCTCATGCTCCGTCTCTCTCTCTGTCAAAATTAAACAGTAAAAAAAAAAAAAAAAAAAAAGAATTTCATTTGAATTGCATGACATTTGTGGACTAATAAGTTTTATATTTGACATATTTCTAGTTTTGAGCCTTTTCATCCATAACCATAGCAAATTTTCACATTCATTATGTCCTTCAGTAAATAGCATTTTGTCATTTCTTTCATACAGTATTTTTTTCTTTCATACAGTTCTTACACATCTTTAGTGAAGTTCACTGCTATGTATTTGTATTTTTTGAGTGGTATCTATTTTCTAAAAGATTTCATATTTGGTTATTGCTGATACACAGAATTATTTTTTGTGCCAATTTTTTTAAGTTTCTTTGTTTTGAGAGAGAATGTGTGTTCCTGGGCATGCAAGTGAACAGGGGAGGGGCAGAGAGAGAGGGAGACAGAGTCCCAAGCAGGCTCCATGCTGTCAGCACAGAGCCCCACGCAGGGCTGAATCCATGAAACTTGAGATCATGACCTGAGGCGATATCAACAGTCAGTCACTTAACACACTGAGCCACCCATGGGCCCCTGTGCTGATTGTTTGGTATTCAGAAACCCTTTTATACTCTCTTTTTTCATTCTAATGTTTGTCTACATATTTTATTGAACTTGATGTGTATTCCATCATCTTTCTCCTTTCCTATCATTATGCTGTTTTTTAAAATATCTTGGTTTTAATGCCTCAGCCCAATTCTTCAGTAAAATATTGAATAATAGGCTGACAGCATGCCTTCTTATCCTAACTTCATCAAAATGCTTCTAAATGTTTTGCCACCAAAATATTTGAGAGGGATTTTGATAGTTGTTCTTTATCGAGCTAAGATTGTTCTCTTCTATTCCTAGCTTGCAAAGAGTTTCCATGTAATAACTCAAATTTTGTAAGTTTCTTCTTTGGAAACTATTGAGATTATTCTATGTATCTTTTAGTCTACTAATACATCGTACTGCTCTCATGGCTTTTCTGATGGTAATCTTTCTTTATACTTCTAATATAAACCTTCTCTGCCATTATGAGTTATTTTTTAATACCAGTGGTTTTGAGATGGTGATAATCTAAGATTTTCACACCAACATCCATACTGCATAGCCTTCTTATTGGTCTTCCCACAATTCCTTGTGTTTCCTCTAGGATATTTGCCACACACCTGCTATTGATCCCTCTAAATTAAGATCATGTTACTGAAACTAAAAACCAAAGTCCTTAACGGAGCTCATAAAACCCTATACCAGCTGCTCCCAACAACCTCCCTCAATGTATCTCCTGTCCCATTTCCTTTCCTCACCCCTCTCCTGACTGTTTCTTGAAGCAACTACATACAACTTGCCTCAAAGCCTTTACCCTCACTCTTTCTCCTGCCTGAAGTGCTTTTTCCCTGATATCTGCATGGCCACTCTCTAATTTTTTTATGCCTGCTCGAACGTCACCTCATGAGTAAAGCCTTCCCTATTGACTCTATCTAAAATAGTGCTCCCTTCTCTATTCCTATCCTACTCAACTTTATTTTTCTTCATAGCACTTGTCATCACATGACATATTTTATATTTATATTTATGTATTTATTTGTGGTTGATCCTCAGACAACTACAATGTGAATTTTATGAGAGTGAGCATTTTTTCCCATTGTTTGTATCCCCAGCAGTGAACATGCCTAGACCATAGTAGGTGCTCAAGAAAATTGAAGACAGTATTATGTTAGGTACATGTCTGTGGACCTGTATGAAAAAAACAGCATTCATTCATTCATTCACTAAATATCGCCCACCTACGGTGTGCCTAGACATGTACTAGACATTGAGCGCCCACGGCCAGGGTTCTAGTTTCTGAGAGTTACACTGTGTTCACTCTCACGGAGAGAAGTCCAACTGCTTAGTCATAAAGTGCTCTGGGCACCATTTTCAGTCAACAAAATGGTTGACTGAACAAAATGGTTTAAACCATTTTCCTTTAACAAAAATGGTTTTAATGTTTATTTATTTATTTTGAGAAAGAGAGAGAGCAAGCTGGGGAGGGACAAAGAGAGACTGAGAAAGAGAATCCCATGCAAGCTCCTCTCAGTCAGTGCAGAGCCCAATGTGGGGCTCGAGCTCATGAGCCAAAATCAAGAAGTCAGATGCTTAATCAACTGAGCTACCCAAGTGCCCCAAGGCAGTCCTTTCCTAATCCTGGCTTTGTGTTAGTATTTCCACCCTAGCTCTCAGACCACAAGGAGTCATCCCATGGGACTCCTTGGCCGCTCACGTGTAAGAGGCCACTTCCCTTACCCTTCCTTCTTGTGCAAGCCTGCCATCCTAGCCTAAGTTTTGTTTTTATAACACCTAACGTTTTGCCTCAGCTCCTGCTCACTCTGATTTTCAGATTCTTCTTAATTTCTGGGACATGGGATTTCTTCTTGGATTAATGATTGGCTATTTATTCAAAACATGTGAAGGTGCCTGGGTGGCTGAGTTGATTCAACATCCAGCTCAGCTCATGATCTCAGCGTTCGTGAGTCTGAGTCCCGCTTCAGGCTCTGTGTTGATAGCTCAAGGGTCTGGACCCTGCTTCAGATTCTGTCTCTGTCTCTCTGCCCCCTCCCCTGCTCACACTGTCTCTCTCTCTGTCTCTCTGTCTCTTTCTCTCAAAAATAAATAAACATTAAAAAAATTTAAACAAAAACAAAAACAAACTTGTGTTAGCTTTTAGCCAGCATGTCCATGTATTGGTGAAAAGAGACCTTTTTGCCTTGGTAGAATTTTGTCATGGGAACTGAAATTTTCTTAAATATCTGAGAAACTGCTGATAGCCTTGTATATCATGAGTGGTGAATAATTGTGTAGATTCATTTCTGTGGCAATGCGCCCTTAGTACTCTGATGAAAAATAAAAATCCTGGTTCTCTTTGTATTGATTTTTCACTTCATTGTCCTTAAAAATATGCTTTTAAATGCTACATTTCTAAATCTTCCATAACTATTTCATGAGCGTTTTTATGAATTGTTGGTATTTCATAGCCCTGTGAGTGTAAATTTATCACTCCAAAGATCATATGTTATATTCAGTGTATCAGACTGGAGTCTTAGGCATGGGTTATTTTACTGCATCTCGGGGTGCCTATAAAATATGCTTGAAAAGGCTTTCACTAAAGATACCTTAGTATAGAATCTCTTAATATGAGCAAGGATAAAAATATTCAGAGAAGGTTAAAATGCATGGGAGAGCCCCAGGTTAGAGAAAGAATGCATTTTTAATTGAATATTTTTTTACAAAACCCAATAGAAATTGAATAGAGGAATTGTCTCCTGCCTTTGCTATGTGAGCACCGCAATGCCACTGGAAGAAATCCTTTCCCGAAGAGCCCAGATCGACTCATTTCATTAAACAGTTAGCTGAATGCATTCAGCTTTTAGTATATTAATATAGCCATCTTTCTCTGAAAGGGAATGCCCTGTGAAAGCTTTCTTCTTCTTTTTCTCCTTTTTTTTTTTTTTTTAGTTTCAGTAGATTTTTAAAAATAGCTTTATATCCAGAATATAAATTATGCAGGGGAAATGTCCAGGCATTTATTCTAAATAGCACAGTAATTATTTTGGAGACAATGTTAAAACTAGCATGTTTAAATTTAACAGTCACTCACATGGCTTATGTCTACATAACGCCAAAGTAGTAGTAATGAACATGTTCTTCCCTAGAACTGAGCATTAATGAATAAACCAGTTGAAATGATCTCTGCCATCTGGTATAGGCAAAAGAACGGACTGACTTGGTTTAATAGAAGATCTAAAGATTGTCCACATTATTTTTTACCATCGTATGAAAGCCACTTGAGGGTATTTTCTTAGCTTCAGAAATAAAATAAAATTATTGGTGTACTTAGCATCCCTTCAAAAGAATGTACTTGGGCTTTCTCTGTTCAAGTTCAGTAAGAGGTAGAATCAAGTACTAGTTCAGAGCCCAAAGTCTAAAGCCAGACTCACTATGTCCAATCAACACTTACTAGCTGTGTGATTTGAGAAAGTGACAAAGTTTCCTTTTGATTATCATAGTATAAGGTTGTTAGAGGATGAAATAATTATAGCTGTATATAAAATGCTTAAAACAGGGCCTGGCATATATAAATATATTGTAACTGTGAGCTGACTTGCTTTTTCTCTCTTATCCACAGATTATAGTAGTAAAAAATTGTTTGTCACAACAGTGCTAAATGCATGCATAAACATATAGCACAAGATCATGTTTATTTTATCTTTACTCACAGTTCCTTAGTAAGGGATATGTTGAAAATTAAGTTGTATTAATATGACAAAAACCATATTGGACCCATGCTGGTCTAGTATTGCTTTTTTCTAGATTTGATTATCAATAATCCAATCCTTACAGTAGCTATCAATTTGAGTACATTTTCTTTTTAAGGTGATAAGCAGCAAATTAATAGAACTATTCAGAAATCATATATTCTAGTTATCCTCCAACTACTCCTTCCCCCCCAAAAGATGAATAAAAACAAAAAAATCTTGACAAAACAGGAAAAAAATTAATATCTTGGACAGAAAGATTTTCTATTCATTTTTCAAGTTTCACTGTCCATTTCTTTCCTCTCCTTCCAACTACACAGTGTAGAATCTACATTTCTAAAAACTGGAGCTGGTATTATTACCACTAAGCGGAATTAATAACATTAAATACTAGCCACATTTAAGAAGACAAAGCTTCTTTCGAGTGTAGAATTCATGACACCTGTCTGTTTCATTTTATCATGAGTTAAAAATACTTTAGACAGTAATAGAATGACTTAGTTTAGCACCCAGAAATTTAAACATACCGCTCTTTGAATTAAGTGGTGGAAACAGGTAAAAAAACTCTCCAACAGAAAATATGCTGAATATTTTATCTCTATCTTTTTCAAGACAATATAAAAAACTTTAGTTGTGTAACTTGAGACAATTATAGATAATTGAGATACAATTATAGAAATAAAATACAGTTGGGATATACTCTTAGCACACTTACGCTTATGTTACTTCCGATCAAGTACATATCATTATCTAGTACATATATAGAGCACATGGTTAGATTCAATTGAAAAGTAGTCCAACTTCTGCATAAACTTTCAAAATAGATTTTCTAGAATTTGGTTTGTATCATTGAAAAATTTTATCCATATGAAAATATTTTTGTTAAACCCAAACTCTGAAAGCAAATGTTTTTTTCTTATATATTTAGAAAAGTTCTTCTTTCCCCTTTCTTAGTACAGGGTATCTTTCATTTGCCCTATAGATACCTTTCCACTCTTCACTACCTGCTTCCTGCTCTGGGAGTACAATATTTGTGGACTATAATGGGATCCCTTGCTCATTAGCCTCCTTTTGGGTTTGGATAGTAAAGAACAGCAACATGAGGTCAAAAGGAAGAAAGAGAGTGAAGTCTATGACACAGACTGATCCCTTTGACAAAAGTCACGGCTACTTTCAGGCAGATCTCTCACCTGACTTCCTGTCTCTGATTTTCAAGTACTACTCCCTTCCCTTCATATCCCTTCTTGTCTGGTTGATAATCTGGGCTCTGGACACTGTTTCCCTCCGCTGTCCCTTCTTGCCTGGAACTAGTGATAGCTGTTACTAGCTCTGGTTACTGGAGTATCTCTTGTAGTTTCCCCACACTCTGCCCACAATTAACACCCCCTTTATTATATATATCTGCTATCAAATTACAATGTGAATATGCCATTTCATCACACGCAAGACACTCATCTGTACAGTTTCCTGCCGGGACCATGATTGATACCCTTACTTAAAAATCTTGTGAGGGGTGCCTGGGTGGCTCAGTCGGTGGAGCGTCCGCCCTCGGCTCAGTCATGATCTCGTGGTCTGTGAGTTCGAGCCCCATGTGGGGCTCTGTGCTGACAGCTCGGAGCCTGGGGCCTGCTTTGGGTTTTTGGGTTCTGTGTCTCTCTCTCTCTGTGCCCCTCCCCTGCTCATGCTTGTGCGCTGTCTCTCTCTCTCTCTCTCTCTCTCTCTCTCTGTCAAAAATGGATAAACATTTTTTAAAAAATTAAAAAAAAAAAAGTCTTGTGAGATAATCCAAGTTACATAGGCAGGCTTTGCCCTGCTTCAAAATCATTCCCTAGAGGTGAACATTTACTCTGCCTGAAAATGGAGTGAGATACCTTCTATTCAGTAGATACCTGTTTTTAACAAAAATTTGAGGATTATAAAAAGTGAATGCAACAATGGTATTCATCATATTCTAATGGGAGATTAAAAGGATTTTTGTCTTTGCAAATAAATGAAGACACATATTGCCTAACAATACCATTCTGCTAGTAACTGTTGAAAATCCATTATCTATAATATGTAGGGAACAAATTTCATATTCAGCATTCTCATAATATTAAAAGATTTAAAGGGGATTCAATTTAAAGATATACAAAACTTATAACTTATTTTTATGTAACTGGATTTTGTTGGTGATTGTTTTGTAGAGATAATGTTTTTTTTTAACTAAGCAATCAATTTAAAAAATATCCAGTGTTATTTGCTCATGTTTAAAGGCATTCCAAAAATGTACCTTTGTAGCATTATTTGTCCCCTCACAAGGAGTAGAATATCACAAGCTGACTCACATTGAAGGTGAAGTATCCATCTCTTTACATAAAACTGCCTTCAGTTTTTCATGATCAGAATTGTGGAGTGATAGAACTCTCATACTGACTTAACAGATGAACTGCATCTAAGTGTACAGTTTTAAGTCACTGTGATTCAATTCCCAGCTCTATTTATCAGGATTGATATTTAAGTGATGGTGAGCAATGAGAATCCAGATTGAGTGGTAAGAAGTGGTTTTGATAAAATGTTACTAATACTCATAGACCCCAGCATTGGTCCAAAAAAAAAAAAAATCTATATTCTCTAATAATTAAATCTAGATAGTAGTTGTACGATGCCAAGATTTGGGAAATTATTGTGAAAAGAGAAAAATTTTGTATTAATGAAACCAATCTTTAAAAAATTGGTAATAATGACAATGTATTTCTCTCAATTATTTTCTCATCAAGCTTCAAATCAGACTCAATCTACAGAAGCAATATCTATGTCTTGATAAGTGGGAATAAATCATGCTTACAATGAAAACAGAGCACAGAGAAGTTTGGAAAGAAAGAGGAAGTGAATTTTAAACATGGAAAATAATGTACAGTGATAGGATCAGAAAGAACAGGACATTTGTGTTAATAATCACCAGTTAGAAATATTTCTGGTTGGACTGTTTTAGGATTAATTTTTTTAACAGAAGTGTAATTGACCTACAATATTATATTTGTTTCATGTGTACAACATAGTGATTAAACATTTATATACATTATAAAATGCTCACCATGATAAGTGTGGTTACCATCTGTCACCATACAAAGTTATTACAACACTTTTTACCATATTCCCTATCTATATTTAAGTCCCTGTGACTTATTTATTTTATAACTGAAAGTTTGTCCTTCTTAATCCCCTTCACTTATTTTGCTCATCTCTCCACCTCCTTCCCCTCTGGCAACCACCACCATATACAGAAATAAACTCAAAATGAGTTAAAGACCTAAATGTAAGACCTAAAATTCCGGAACTGATGTTGACTGATCTTTTCAACATGAGAAGCCCAAATATGAGCTTTCATGCCACAATCTGCTCTAATGAATGTGCTGATTTGCTGATTTGGGGGAAAAAAGAAAGTCATGAAGGGAGGTTCACGGTTGTGCTGATTCCACCTGGAGACCATTTCCTGGCTGCAGAAGATAAAGCTAGAATCCAGAAAGAGCGTGGATTTCCTACTGACCTTAGGTGGAAGAGATTAGAGTACAGAGTAGCAGTTAAAAGAAGAATCTGCACAGCAAGTTGCTGAAGAGGAGGAGGAAATTTAGGGAGAAGGGCTGACGTCTTACATGAGTCCCCTATGACTCTTTTCTGAAGATTGCATATTGACAGTGCAGGACTATCTGGGGCTTACGAGAGAGTGATTGCTATGGAATTTAGAACGGAACACACATACCAGAGGCTGGGCTACAGCTCCATATATATATGGAAGATATCTATATATCTCTATGTACCCATTCCGAGAAAAAAAAATAGCAAGGAACTATACATCTCTGGTTTCCCTACTGTGCCAAAGTATCTTCAAACATGAAAAGAACTGCACCCAGGACACTCTGCTTCTTTTCCCACAGCCTGACATTGTTTCAGTTCTTACTTGGGAACACATCCAAGGCCTGGAGCACAAGGATGTTCTGTACATGATTTTAAATAAAATACTTTTATTATAAAATTGAAAAAAGGCTGGAGGAGGGAAACTTATCCTACTCATCGGCACTTCTATAAATGCACAAAAGACTGCATTGTGCTGTACCCAGTAATTATTATTAAGCGTTTGTATAGAACTTTATATTTACAAAGTGCTTTGTAGTCCTTTATATTATTATTCCTCACAGCAGCCTTATGAGGTAGGTTGGTATTGTTAAATCTATTTTACCCCACTTCAGGAGGTCGATCTTTGAAGTACTTTGAAATAAACCTTGAAGAATCAAAACCCTTCAGTGTGTCTGGAAGAACAAGGTGAAAAAAACCCCGTGGTGAAAGTTTATGTTAGAAAAGAAATCCCAAAGGGAGCCTGTGTGCTGGGGAAGGAGATCAGAGACCAAAACAGGAGCTGGAAATTACATCAATTTGATTTGGAAATAATGTGCAGCCTGAATATAGTGAGGTCCGTGGACTAGGCTGGTTACGGGGCTTGTTTTCTCCTTGGTTTTTCTAGAAAACTTGGTTTTGGGTATTGATAAACCAATTGCCAGTAAACCAAATATGTTTGAATGTGCTATCCGGATGAGAGTGGTGAATGCCCTTCATCTTCACTTTCTGTGTTTTTATACCATACTCCATACAATCATAAATGATGAAATCCTGGGCGATTACTCACTCTGGGTCCTGTTACGTATCCAAGCATTAACCAATCAAGCAGGAAAACAATTTTATTTGCATAGCCTTGGAAGATAAATTTTTATCTTCCCCCTCCCTTTGAAAAATAATTCATACTTGTTTGGAAAATTTAGAGAATAAATAAAATTTGGGAAAGTTGGAAAATCTCATCCATACTCCCAAGCCCAAGATGATCGATATTAAAAATGTCATATTTTCTTCACATTTTTGTCTAAGTATATTTTACAGTATTCTGATTATATAATGCTTACAATTTTGCAAATTCCTTTTTTATTTAACATCTTAACATAAGAATAACATTATTCTGTGTTTTGTATATCAAACACTATGGCCTGCCGCTCTTCTAAGTCTGCAGGAACTTACTGAGTCCCAGAAAACACAGAGATTTAACTTATTCTAAAATAGCATTCCCTTAAAAATAGCATTACTCTTAAAATCTAATATGATAGACCTCCCTAGTAATGGCAAAAAGCCGTCACATTTGCATGAAATGGATCATCAGTCTCGCAGCTTTGAATACCATCCACATATGCTGATAACTCCCATATTATATGCTCATGTCTCTCTTCTGAATTCCAGATTTGTATATTCAACTTGCCCATTCCTCCTCTTCATTTGAAGAAATCAGTCTCCCTTATACCCCCACTAATCTGCTCCACTGGGGGTCCTCCCAGCTGCGGTAATGGAAACTCTACAACGGCTCCAGTTACTCAAGCCAAAACTAAGAACCAATCTTCACGTCTCCATTTTTGTCACCCTCAACACCCATTTATTAGCAAATCTTCTGGGCTCTACCTTCAAAATCTAACCACTGCCCACACTTTCTACTGATACCACCAAAGTTCAAGTCCCTGGTTTCCCTCTGGATTATTGCATTCACCTCCTATCAGGTCTCTGCTTCTGATCTTGCTCCTTTAAATATTGCCACCAATCCAGCAATCCAACAAAATCCTGTTCAAACCTGTTAGACACAGTTCTCCTCTGCTGGAGACCTTGCAGTGGATTCCCATTTCACTCACAGCATAAATCTTACTTGGTTTTAAACCCACATGATCAGGGATGCGTGGGTGGCTCGGTCAGTTAGGTGTCCGATTTAGGCTTAGGTCACGATCTCAGTTTGTGGGTTCGAGCCCTGCATCAGGCTCTGTGCTGACAGTTCAGGGCCTGGAGCCTGCCTCAGAGTCTGTGTCTCCCTCTCTCTCTGCCCCTCCCCGGCTTGCACTCTGCCTATCTCTCACAAATAAATAAATAAACAAACATCAAGAAAAAAATTTAAACCCACATGATCAGCCCCTCCCCCATACACATTCTCTATCTCTTGGACCTCATCTCCGACTCCTGCCCAGGGAGTCCACCTCAGAACTCCTGGCCTCAGGATGTTTTTACTCCTCTTCCCCCATTAAAAAATGATTTCTCCAGGGGCGCCTGGGTGGCGCAGTCGGTTAAGCATCCAACTTCAGCCAGGTCACGATCTCGCGGTCCGTGAGTTCGAGCCCCGAGTCAGGCTCTGGGCTGATGGCTCGGAGCCTGGAGCCTGTTTCCGATTCTGTGTCTCCCTCTCTCTCTGCCCCTCCCGTATTCATGCTCTGTCTCTCTCTGTCCCAAAAATAAATAAAAAACGTTGAAAAAAAATTTAATGTAAAAAAATGATTTCTCCAAATAGTCACAAATTTCTCTCCCACAGCTATTCCCTCCCGGGTCACCCCATCCAAAATTCAATAGCTACTCCCAGCACTAGAAACCATCTATCTTCCTTCCCTTTTTTCTTTAGTATTTACTTTGGGTTATCATGCTATATATGTTTCTTATTTATCCTGTTTAATATATTCTTTCCCTACTAGAATGTAAACTAGAATGTAACAAAAACATAAGAGCATGGATTTTTGTCTGTTTTGATTGTTACTACATTTCCAGTACCTAAAACAGTATCTAATACACACGTGCCAAATAAATAGTTGTTGGCTAAATGAACCTTCTGAGGCAGACTATGTGGAAATCTCTTTTAACAGACATAGCTACTTTTAAAATGAGGGTACAGTGGATACAGAGGGTACAAAATGTATTTAGAGATAGTGTAAAGCAATGTAGCCTGTACAATGATGAGGTGCCCCTGAGGGCCACTTGCCAAAGAAGGTGACAGTCATTCATTTTAGGAGAAAGTCATTGATATTCAAGGCCAAGGTTTTTGAAGTATTCCATTCTTTTTCTAAGATTTAGGGCAGGGTTGCAGGTAAGGTTCTAATGATGGAAGCTTTACTGCATTGTCAGGAACTTGGAGATTATATATATATATATATATATATATATAACTTGGATAACTTGGGAACTTGGCATAATATTTAGAAAATAGTGATTTTCTAAAACACCTGGTTCTCCTACCATTACTTAGGGAAAAAAAACAATCACAGAAAAAGAATTTTATGATGTCATATTGTCAAATGAATGTACATTAAATGCAAGTAATCATGACCATAACAAATTTAATTTTGTGCAGCAACCTACTTGATTTTCAATATGTAAAATATGATCATTTGCACCAGGCACTATTCCAATGTTCAAAACTTATACATAAGGTTTTTATGTAAGTTGAAATAACTAAAAACAAATAAAAAGCCATAAATATTACCATTTTTATTAAGTGCCTTTTAAGAATAAATCAAATTTATTCAAAGTCCAGTAATAAAACAAATTAATGTTCCATAGTAATGAAGAGAGAAAATTTAAACTGAATCCGAACAAAAGAATTAAGTGAAGTTAATTTATCAAATCAGTTGTCAAAACAAAGCTATCTAATAATAATTTTAATTGTGTTAGTGGGGAAATTTTTTAAAGATTTAGACCTGTATATAGGCCTGTATATATATACACACATATACACACACATACCAAATGCTTATTCGGGTCATATTTTAAACCTTAAGAAATGAACGTAAATATAAGCAAAAGATTTCATTTTTGTTTGCTAACGTTGCTCCAATGCAGGGACAATTTCTTACTTTTTCTGAAGGCATTAACACAAATTTTGGTGATTATTGCCATATGCCAGGCCATATGCCACATGGCATAGTATGGCATTTCATAGGCTAACTTTGTAGCAATTCAATTTTAGATTTTTGGAGGTATACACACATATGAAAGCTGTCATGATAGTAACTGAATTTTTACCCTGATGAATTATCTATATATGTCACTTCAAAACCCATCCCTCTAAAAATAGACTGTATATATTTTACAAAAAAAAAAAAAAAAAAGTAGTACAACTGATAGCTTTAAAACTGTCATTTCCTATTTATCATGCAAAACCCTATTCAATTTTCTTGTGCAGTTTTTTAGTTGCTAATTACTGATAAACAATTGCATTTGTAATCTTCTAACTATGAGGATATTATTGTTAGGTAGAAGCCAGGCATGAGCAATAGAACGAATTCCCCCAAGCCAGAGTCTCACGTCCTTGAAGAGGAATGAGAGGAACCACAAGATCATGACCTGAGCCCACGTAGGATGCTGCTTAACCAACTGAGCCACCAAGGTGCCCCTAGAATCTCACTTAAAAAAATTTTTTTTTATATTTATTTATTTTAGAGAAACAGAGTGAGACACAGAGTGTGTTGGGGAGGGGCAGAGAGGGAAGGAGGCACAGAATTCGAAGCAGGCTCCAGGCTCTGAGCAAACAGCACAGAGCCTGGTGCGGGGCTTGAAACCACGAACTGTGAGATCATGACCTGAGCTCAAGTCAGATGCTCAACCGACTGAGCCACCCAGGTGCCCCTAGAATCTGACTTTTAAAAATGAATGGATGGCCAAAGTTCAGGAGATATAAGTAGAGGGAATCTAGCTTGCAAGACCAGAGCAAAACAAAGAAATAAGAAAATGAAAGAAAACTGGAAAAGACACAGAACATATCAGGAAACAGAATAAAATGTCAAGCAACTGTAATCTCCTTTGGGAAAGAAGAGATGGGGTATTCATAAAACGAGAACAGAGTGCTGCTTTTAAAAAAGTGAGGTAGCATTCAGAGAATAAAGAGCCCTTATAAATTAAAAATGTGCAAACAGAATTTATGAAGTTTGGGAGATGAAGTTGAGTAAGTTACTTGTAAAGGAAAACAAACAAAAAAATGACAGTTCACAAAGGCAAGGAAAATATTCGATGGAAAAAAAATGGTCAATAAGAGAATCATTTCAGAAGATTCCAGATGTCTAATAGGAATTCCAAAATGAAAAAACTGAGAAATAAGGGGAAAAGAAATTATGAATAAAATAATACCAGAAATTTTCTCACAATTGAAGTACACTAGCTTTCAGATTTGAAGAGCTCAGAGAGCTCCCAGTCCAATGAGTAAAAACTCACCCCCAACAAGCTTCCTCATAATTAAATTTTGAACACCAGGAATAAAAAGAAAATCTTCAGAAGAAAGCATGTGTGAGAGAGAAAGCAAACAAAAAAACAACAGGCCATATCCAAAAAAAATAATCAAAGAGACATTATAATTCTCAAAACAATAATGGAGATATGCCTTCAAAGTTTTTTTAATGCTTTATTTATTTTAGAGAGAGAGAGCTTGAGTGGGGGCAGGCAAAGATAGAGGGGGACAAAGGGTCCGAAGCGGGCTTTGTGCTGACAGCAGAGAGCTCAATGTGGGGCTGAATCTCACGAACCAGGAGATCATGACCTGAGCCAAAGTCGGACACTCAGATAACTGAGCCACCCAGACTCCCCATGCCTTCAAAATTCTGAGTAAAAATACTATTTCCAACCTATAAGTATATTCCCAAGAAAACTATCAAGCAAGTCGTCAGAATAGAATAAAAACAAATTCACACATTCACAGCTTCAACAATTTATTCCAGGGATATACCCATTCTCAGGAGAGTTCTGGAGAATAAGCTCAAGCAAAACAAATGTGTAAGCCAGGAAAAAGGTAGACATGCGACTCAAAATACACAGAATTCAACACTAGAAAAATCCCAGGGCAAGAATGAAGAGAAGACCTCAGATGACAACTGAGGCCCCAGGCAGGGAGAACAAGCAGTTTAGATTGGGTAGGACAGAGGGCACCAAGACAGATGCCTGATGTCCTCTACAGGAAAAAATACAGACCTGAAAAATGAACAAATATACTTTACCATGGAAGAGGCATTTCACATAAGGTTTGGGGATGAATTAACAATAGGTACAAGAAAACTAAACAAACCAAATTTTAAAATATAAAAGAAAACTACTAACCTCAGGAGAAAAAAGAAGTTGTTCAAGAGAGGAAAGGAAATGTCACCAAAACACACTTTGTGGCTCTGCAGTAAGATTATTATGAGACCGTGGGAATGCAAACTGGTGCAGCCACTCTGGAAAACAGTATGGAGATTCCTCAAAAAATTAAAAATAGAACTACCCTATGACCCAGCAATTGCACTAGTAAGTATTTATCCAAGGGATACAGGTACGCTGTTTCAGAGGGGCACATGCACCCCAATGTTTATAGCAGCACTATCAACAATAGCCAAAGTATGGAGAAAACCCAAATGTCCATTGATGGATGAATGGATAAAGAGGATATGGTATATCTATACAATGGAGTATTACTTGGCAATCAAAAAGAATGAAACCTTGCCATTTACAACTATGTGGATGGAAATAGAGGGTTTTATACTAAGCGAAATTAGTCGGAGAAAGACAAATATCATATGACTTCACTCATGGGGACTTTAAGACACAGAACAGATGAACACAAGGGAAGGGAAGCAAAAATAATATAAAAACAGGGAGGAGGACAAAACATAAAAGACTCTTAAATATGGAGAACAGAGAGTTACTGGAGGGGTTGTGGGAGAGGGGGTGGGCTAAATGGGTAAGGGACATTAAGGAATCTACTCCTGAAATCATTGTTGCACTATATGCTAACTAACTTGGAATTAGATTAAAAAAAATAATAATAAATTTTTTTAGAAAGGATTATTATGAAACTCGTGTATACTAATGAGAATCTAACAAAGACTATTTTCCAAATTGGCTAGCGAGGGAGTAGATATCAGGGAATATGGAGGAGTATAAGAAATTTAAATCTTAATTCTTTATAGTAGGAAGTCAGTAAATAATGACTACAGTTTTAGAATCCATGAAATTGCAGTGTAAGCTCTCAGAGAGGTATGCAACAGGGCACAGCTCTTTCCACGGTAAATATTGCAATACCATTTAACTTTTTAAGACATGCATACATATTGTTTGAGTAAAAATTTAAATGGTTTAAATGCTGACATAATTATCATACTAAGTATGAAGAAGTATTAGTAGTCATGAGAGATAGCCTTAAGTTGACAGAAGGAATGTAGTGTTTTTTCTCTATTTTAGGTTGGATTCCCTGAGGAAAAGAATTGTGTGTCTGTGGGAACAACACTCCCAAGGGAGGGAGGGAAGCAGGACTGGACGAGGGGAGTTAAACTGACAAGTGGTTGTAGCAAATGCTTCGTGAGGGGCCCTGGGGCTGGGATAGCTCTTTTGAGTTGCCCCAGATGAAGGAAGGGAGCCTTTGACTCCATTGACCAGTCATGGGACCAGGAGCAAATCCAAAGATTAAGTGAGGCAGCTTTCTCTGAAGGAAGGAAATTCCTAGAGGGAGACTCTGCTCTCAGCCCTCAGCCAACACCACTAGCAGCTGGATATGAGTGTGTCGATCCTGATGGGGGGATTTAGGTGCCCCCGCCCCAGCACATTCCACTAAAAGCCTAACAGATCAAGATCTAACAGATCAAGTTGCAAAGTTTTGCATGGCAATTTGGGGAAATTTAGAAGTGTTTTCACATTAAAAAAAATACACAGTGTAAACTTGTGAAACTGAAAATGTTAAATTACATGCGAATACATGACCACATTGATAAATAAAACACAAGATTTAAAAAAAATGCACAAATTAAAAACACTTTTTGACATGGTAGGTAACTTTCTCAGATGGACAATCATTTGTATGCTACTAAAGCAGATTAGAAACAGTAGTTTTGTAAGCAACTTGTAAAAGGGAATAAAATTTCTCCTGAGGCGCCTGGGTGGCTCAGTCAGTTAAGTGTCCGACTCTGGGTTTCGGCTCAGGTCGTGATCTCACTGTTTTGCGAGTTCGAGTTCGAGCCACATCTGGCTCTGCTGGCAGCAAGGGGCCTGCTTAGGATTCCCTCTCTCTGTCCCTTCCGCACTCATGCTGCCTCTGTCTCTCTCAAGATAAATAACTAAGCTTAAAAAAAAAAGATTTAAAAATTTTTCCTCTTGAAAACTACCTTCAGAGTTCTACCTTTGAATGCATGGGCATCCCTCTTTCATAGTAGCTATCTTAACAGATATGAAGACTCCGCTTTGTCTGCTGGATATCTTATCCAGTTGCTGCCCCACAGCCCTGGAAGTAGGAATGTGGGAAGGGAAGGAGTGGAGATGAGAGTAGGGAAGAGGGCTTCTGGGCATCAGTGGTCTGGGGGTTTTCCCTGTCCTCTCACCTTTCTTCCTTACCCAAGATGTCCCTGTAAGTCCTTGCACTAACTCCCTTTACTTGGATGAGCTGTCACGTGGGGTGAGACGACAGTACCATCAAGGCAGCTTATATTGTGTGTTCTGTAACATTTAAATAGGAGAGAACAAAAAGGAGGAGCTCAGTGGTTAGGATTCTCTGTGGGAATTCTACTCAGCTCAACCTACTGTTTGTGAGAGACACTTGGCTTTGTTTTAAGCATGTACTTACTGAATGCCTAATGTGTGCCTGGCTTTCTGTAGGACAGAAAGGATGCATCCAGGAAGGAAGCAAGGATAAAGCTGTATGATCCAGAAGAGTGAGCCTTTGATATACTGGGGATTGCCTGTTGTGAGAAACCTAATCTAACCTCACTGAGAAATGTTAAAGGATCTGACCAATCATATATTAGACACTGTCAGGTGCAGCGTTAGGAGGTACTGATAAAGGATTGTGAAGAACAGAACCTCAGAGTAAGCCTGACAGAGAATTATGAAAGAAAGAGCAGAACCTCAGAGTAAGCTCCATGTAGCTACTGATGCAAATTGAATATTTGCCGACTGCTTGCTAAAAGTAGGCTGATGTATAAAAACCGTAGCTTTCATTCCATATAAATAGACCTGAAAAATCCACTATAAGTTTGTAGCTACCTGCATGCACTCAGGACATTTGCTTTGTTCAACAATATAATTAGCTAATTCTCAGTGTATATATTGGCATGTTCCTTTGGGTCTTGGTTTCTTTTTCCTTTAATCTCCCGACACTGTATACGTATAGGCATCATGAACAATAAGAAAAAATATATGTGCATTATCATCCAAAATAGCAAGGACTTGTCATGAATATTCAACTAACAAATTCATTCTACAACCTTCAGAAGTCCTTTAGTCATTATGATTTCATGGTGGATTCAATTTAGTGAGATGCTATTTACAAAGAGTTTTAAATAAAAGATAACATGCCTTTAAATAAAAGGTACATGAGCCATCTTGGAATCAAAGGGCACTGAAAAAATATCTCTCCAGTAGACTATATCACTGTGTGCTGAGGATGTCATCTCAACCAGCTAAATAGTAAAGGTAGATAGACTTAACCTGTGTTTCGAGGTAAATGGTCCAAAATATTCAACGTGCCTTACTTCAGCGCCGCTCTTAGAGTTCATATTTCACGTAAAAGTCAAGTTTCCTTCTTCCAAAGTCATAGTTTTGTCTGTCTGTATAATCTGTTACTAATATTTTGCCCTTGTCACATTTCCCCCCATTCCTAGACCATTTTGTGATGAGTTTATCATTGTTATTTTATTTTGGTCACAAAGCATGAGTAATGCATTTTTCAATTGATTTATGCTATTTATAAAGTGCCACATCAACTATTACTGAAGTTCATCTTTTGAATTCTGACAGCTCTGGTAAATAAAACACTATCTGCCATAGAGGAATTGCTGACGTCTGTTTGGAAGGATTCTCGTTTGACCTAATTGTCCAGATGCAGTCAGCAATGCCTTGACACAAGTTCACATTACAAGAAACTGCTCTTACCATGAAGACAAGGTGCATGTGTCTCGAACTTTGATATTTCAGTATGTAAACAGTATGCAATTGTTTCTATTGTTTTATGTATCTGATCAACGTACAATCCAAATGCTGCAAATGCTATGCTCCAAAACAAAAAGTCTTCCTCTAAAAAACACGGGGAGGGGGGGGGAAGACATGTGTAATTGTGTTCGATCATTTGTAAAATCATACTCACGTCAAGTAGGAAAATGCACACCCATGGTGGCCCCCATTGAGGGCTGGGTTGTCAGTTATGTTAGGAGAGGGCTTGTGTTTTGTTATCTGGTAAGAGGCAGGTGGTCTAGTAATGCCCTTAAACAACTGGGAGCTTAGTCTGCATTCCAGGCAGCTGCCTCCTCCTATTTTAACTGACATTGCATCACAAAGGACAATAGTCACTTGTGTCACTTGTAACACAGAGACAGGAACTGACCTTCTTCCCACACTATGCTGCAGGGTTTGAGCAGGTTATCTCTTTTGTTCACAATGAATACCATTTAGAGACTCATCCTACTCAAGTATTTGTCTCTACCATACCTACTATTGTTAACAATTCTTTAACTGTGCTTAGTATTGTTAATACCAAAATACTTTAACTTCTTCACGCATTGTTGCAGATCTCTTGGAATTCTCTAACTTGGAACTTTGAACTCTGTCAAAGACACCCAAACTGTTCACTGAGAATGAATAAACCAAACACCATGAATTAAGAATTACAGGGGCTCCTGGGTGGCTCAGTCAGTTGAGCATCCAACTCTTGATTTTGGCTCAGGTCATGACCTCATGGTTTGTGGGAACGAGCCCCACATCGGGCTCTGAGCTGACAGCGCGAAGCCTGCTTGGGATTCTCTCTCTCTCTCTCTCTCTCTCTCTCTCCCCCCCCCCACTCTCTCTCTCTCTCTCTCCCTCTCTCAACTTGCACTTTCCCCCCCTCTCTCTCTCTCAAAAAAAAAAAAAAACAAACCATTAGAAAAAGAATTATATATTGTTTACCTGAGAGGTTACTATAATGCAATAAACTTCAAAAGCTTCAGAAAATTGTTCTGGTATTAATTGGTTAATCAATCCCTCCTCATCAGGGTAGAGTGAAAGTCTTAGCCACCTGGGAAGTGCTTTGGTCTGCTGCAGGCTCACATGGACATCTTACGCTGCCGCTGATCGATCACCCCGACCGAATCCCATTCCTGGCCACTTCGAGATCAACTCTGTCATCAGGGCTTCTGATATTAAATGAACAAATTGTTAAATTCTTTGTCTATATCTTCTCTTTCAATTTTTCATTCTTTATCAATGGTCTAAAAAGACCAGAACTGTGACAATTTATCTGAAGTTGCTTCCGTAAACAAAGTTCTGACATTCTGTAAAAAAAAAAAAAAAAAGTACACTCTCCTCATTTATTTCATTTTAAGCCTTGACCAACTTTTAGGGGATGACCTCTCTTCGTTTACAATTTTATACCGGTTTTTTTTTCTATGAGGTCTCTCACAGATATTATAGTCATGTGGACAGCCACACAGAAAGAATCTGCTTGAACAAAATTTGACCACTTGACCAAAAATTAGTGAGATCAGAACCAGTTTGGTTACCACTGTTTATTTTTTACAACAGAAAGACACAAAACTATAATTTGTCTCATGGTCTCCTCTCTTCTTTTATGTAAAAATCAACTGGCTGTCAATCAAGTCAAAGCTTCGAAACTTTCTAAGGAAAAAATAAGCATTTACAAAGTGAAATGAAACACAAATCACTTCAATAGCTTAGGTTTGTACTTCGAAAAGTGTCAAACTAAACTAATCATAGTAGGAATTGATGGAGTATTAGCTCTGGATTTCAAGTTATTATAATTTTTCAATGTCTGTCTCACATTCTTGGCTGTCTGTCAGATATAATTACCTTGGAAATCCCATCTTCAGTGTTAGTTCTCTGTTTAGGGCCTCAGGGAAGCAGCTATAAAAATGAATTAGTCCCATGAAAACAGAGTACTTATGGGTGTTTTCTGCATGGGTTTTGGACTACAGAATAGATGTTCTATAACCTTGACTTGACAGCAGTGCAAGGTGGTAGATTCACAATGTCGGAGAAGGCAATGAATGCAAACTCACAATGATGATTCTGCATGCGTCCACCTATCCCCATCCTGACTCAAATGTCTGTAGGGAACCATGGATACTATTTGCAAATTATATGAAAAATTGATTTGCTGCCTTCTTTATTTGGAGATCTGTAACCTTCATTTTAGAAAATTGCAAAAAAGTGAAATAACCATCTTCTTTCCTATTTCAGTTAGTGCTGTTTTTGTGTTGCAGCGACTAAAATTTCTTACTTTCATAAGCAATGGTACCAGGGAGTGATCATTTTAATAATCCTTTGGAGCAGTAGGGCAAAGTGGTTCAGATCAATGGTTTGTTCACAAAATTGATGCCTTTTCTTGTTGTATGACCTTGAATAAGTTAATTAACCATTAAACCTCAGTCCTCTCATCTGTAAACTGAAAAAAAAAAATGATAAACTGAATTCGTAGAAATGAGGTTAAATGAGATAAGGCATCCAGAGACTTAGCACAGTTCATTTAGACTATTTTTTACAAATATAAATTATGAAATATGTTCCTTCTAGTACAAGTTGTAGGATGCATTGTTTACTATTTTAAAGATTTTGTTGAACTTATGGACATTTCCAGTACTTCTATGTGCTAGGAGGTTTTTGCATTGAATGTGTTCACATTTATGATCTCAATTCTGTAAATTATAGAATCCAGGTTATATATATATAAACATAAAACCACATGCTAACACAGACAGCAAATATGATGATAAGCAAGAATAGTTATGAATGCTGACAGGTAAATGATCCCAGCCTTGTCCTGGGCTTCTAATGAAGAAAGTATCCACTGACAAGTTATTAAATATAAGAATGACTAGGGTATGTTATACCAAGTCTTTAGGAGATACAGGCCCACATCTAAATAAGCACCAGTTGAGGTCAACTCATCATATATATTGAATAGGTAGTATAAGTTGATGACATGCCAGTGTACCCTCAAATCCATTTATGTATTGGATGCCTGCTCTGGTCCTGTGCTTGGACTGGGCACATAAAACAGACATACTGGAGGCTACAGTCCAGTGTCAAGTGGGAGACACAGATAATAAGCAATAAATGCTGTGAAGTGTTACATGTTCTGTGAAGAAAATAACCAGGGCACGGTGTATTTGTATAAAGGGTAATTACCCACCATAAATAGCCCAAGAAAGGTTGTATGGGGAATTAACATTTAGGTTGAGATCTGAATGATGGAGGTGTCAGTTCTGTGTCTAATAGGGAAAGAAGGTATTATGGATTGAATGTCTGTGCCCCTCAAAAGTGCATGTTGAAAGCTTCCCCCTCCATAGGATGGTACTATAAGTATACTTTACTATGAGTATACTTCAAGTATACTTAAGTATACTATGAGTATACTTTAAGAGGTAAGTAGGATCAGATGAGGTCATTATGGTGGCACCCTCGTGAATAGGTTTAGTTCCCTTTTTATGTTTTATTAAAAAAAAATTAACATTTATTTGTTATTGAGAGACAGAGAGACACAGAGCGTGAGCACGGGAGGGGTAGAGAGAGGGGTGACACAGAATCTGAAGCAGGCTCCAGGCTCTGAGCTGTCAGCACAGAGCCCGACGCGGGGCTTGAACCCACGAACCGTGAGATCATGACCCGAGCCGAAGTCGGTCGCCCAACCGACTGAGCCACCCAGGTGCCCCTAGTTCCCTTTTTAGAGTTACCAGAAGGCTTGCTTCCCCTCTCTGCTCTCTACCGTAGAGGACACAGTGAGAAGTCAGTGATCTCCAACCTAGAAGAGGGTCCTCACCAGAACCCCACCATGGTGGCGCCCTGATCTTGGACTTCCGTGCGCCAGAACTGTGAGAAATGAAGTTCTGTTGCTTATAAGCCACCAAGTGTATGGTTTCTTGTTAGCGCAGCCCTGATCGACTAACACGGAAAGCTGTATGCAAAGTGGTTAAGGATACTGGTGAGAAGTCAGGCAGGAAATGGTTAAATAGAAATGCTCCTGAGTTACTGCTTGCACAAAGAGGCTGTCTAATGGTGCCTCTCAGGAAGTGTCACAGTGCTGCACTCTAAGACATGAGTGTCATTGCAGCTTCCAGTCAGAAAGGGACTTTTCTCAGTAAACAGGACAATTAGAAAGTGTAACCTTCCCCAGAGACCAGTAAAGAAGGCTGAGGCTGGAGCTGACTTTTAGAAGGAGCTGCAGTGTGAACATAGCCAACTGCCTACATTTTGCAGAGAATTTCAAAGGCAAGCAAAGCTTGTTTCCATTTGTTAAAGGCTATACTTTAAGTTTACAGAGCTGGAGAATGGGCTAAAACAGCAAAAATATCCTTCGGGGCAGTCTGTAAGAATAAAATATTATAGGGTGCACTTGTGTGCCACCCTCCAAGCAGCTGAACTTGGACAATCGGGAAGAAAATAATTATTACCAGTTTGTGAGAAGGAACTGAAAGTTAATGTCATTAATTCAACAAATATTTATTGTGTTATGTCTGGGTACAAAGAAACACCAGGAGACAAAAATGTCTGCCCTCAGGGAACTTAACACTGAGGGGCTGGGAGCATGAGGGGAGAAAAGACTGGCATCAAGCATTAAACACAAATAAGTAAGTGACAGAGTATGTTAGGGAAAGAATGAAATTAGAAAATGAAAAAGAGTAGAAAGGAAAGTGGTGCCAGTGAAAGGGAGAAGGGACAATCGCAATATTAAATAGTTGTTCAAGCCAGGCCTCATGGGAGAGAGGCTGTTTCAGCAGACTTGAAAAAGATGAAGGAGGGGCACCTGGGTGGCTCAGTCGGTTGAGCGTCCAACTTCGGCTTAGGTCACCATCTTGTGGTTCACGAGTTTGAGCACCACATAGGGCTCTGTGCTGACAGCTCAGAGCCTGGAGCCTGCTTTGGATTCTGTGTTTCCCTTTCTCTCTGCCCTTCCCCTGCTCTCTCTCTCTCTTTCTCTCTCAAAAATAAATAAAACTTAAAAAACATTTTAAAAAAAGATGAAGGAATTGGTCAAGCGGCTATTTGAGGGAAGAGAAAATTCTAGGTTAGACGTATGTAGCTCAGGTATTGTTGTAGGCACTTACACTCAAGTTTTTATGTAGTAGAATGAATATTTCCTTTATTTACATGATGATTATACATATATTAAAGTACCTTTGAAGCATGAGTTATCATTTGCAGGCAAACCTTTTTCAAAAACGGTAAGTTAAACAAAACAAAACAAAACAAAACAAAAAAAAAACCTTCCAGAAGCCATTAGAGATGTATTTCCATGGCTTCTTGACATTACCAACAACCACAAGCAAGATTCTGGATCCCAGAGTAGGCAAAACAAAGGAAGCAGCATCCCTTACGAAATCCTGCTTTGTAAAGGATCATTTCTGTCCTGGCATGTTTCATATTATATTAGGTAATTTAGAAGAAATAAATATGTCATGAGCCCTCCCCGAGGAGTAATTAAAAAGTAATTTAACCTCATATCCAGCTTTCACTTTTGACTTTTAGTTACAGGTAAATTCTGCTTTCCTCGGTTCTAAGGCAAATGTTAAAAGCTTATGAGGAGGCCTGGAGGAGTCTGGAACAGCTTCCACACCACCTCTTCCTGCCATCCCAGTTGGGAGGGTTGTCTTAGGGAAAGCAAAAAATAATTTAATATGTAAAATGATATTATTCTTGGAACAAGATATGTTACATATTTTTCCTGCATAAGAACAATTCAATCAACCATTGATGCTTCAAAAAGAGATGCCTAGGTTTTCTGAATGATGGGGGCTGGGGAAGAAGGGTGGGTAACGAAAGCAAAAATGTGATGTAGCTGTTGAAAGAGCCAGTCAAACCTTACGGCAGCATTCATGGAAATACAGCATCCAGATCCTAAAAGTAATAAACCCACAGTATTTTGCATCAGTCCTATGACGTCCAACAAGGTTTATTTCTGAGCATCACATTGTAAGAGAGATGTTAAGAAATAGCGAGGTTTTGGATCATGACATTAATGATGTCAGGGTACAGAAACTGCCATATGAGGAATGGTTAATGACCACAGTTGAGACAAGATGAAACAGAGCCTTCACATATTTGGAGGGCTGTCATACTGGTTATCACAGTAGTTTTTAGTTCATTCCATATGACAGAATGAGGCCCAATGGCAGGCAGTTAAGAAGTAGATTTTGGCACAGGCGAAGAAGAAACTTTCTGAAAATTAGAACTTTCTAGATAAGAAAATGGCTTATCAGCTCATGAATTTAATCTCTGGTTGTTAGAAGTACTCAAAAGGAATTTAGATGGTGAACTCTACCAGAATCCCCACATTTAATGGAAGTCTATTCTGTAGGCTTGACCTCTGAAGAATTTTCCTGTGTTCACATTCCTTGATTTTATGTTGTGCATAATGGAGCAACAGCTAATCGAAAACCCCTTCTCTTCTGAATCATACATGTCACATAAAACTTAGTGTAAATTTAGGAAACTCGATTTATGCTTCTGTTGGTATTACCATCCAAGTTACCGTGCATCAAATAAAAACACCATACTGCTTAGTGAGTTAACTTTCTTTAATGACAATGATAAAGTGGGTTGTTCTAGTTCCTGATTTATCATCTTCTGTCTCCCCACACATCCTTTTTGCCCCACTTTGTGATACCAGAATTAGGCTCTGCAGATCACATTCCTCTTTTGCTAGCTGGCTCAGTACTAGGTTTTGCCAATAGAGGGGGCCAGAGAGAGCCTGCAAACCGGGAAGAGGAGGGAGGGATGTTTTCCTTGTCCCGTGTATTGTTGTTCTCCATGATGTGCATCAAGCCAGCATCAGGTAGCATGTTTCTGCGGTCGCCACAGCCTCTCGTCAGAGATCTGAATTTCAGCCTTTCTTCTTGAAGTTCCTTCCTTTCGTTTTTTGCTTTCCCCCAAGTTCTAGGAGTCCTTTCTACAGTTGCTACCTCAGAATGCTTACCTGTGTTAATAGTTAACGGTCATAAATCTAGTTGATAATTCTTTCTATTTATGTTTTCCTGTTCAAATTACTGTTGTGGTTCGTATCCCCCGATTATACCCTAATACAAGACTTGACAAAAAAATAAGAGCAAAAACCAATTCAAAGCCTCTCGTTATTGGTTTCTCCTAAAGCTCTCACACAATAAACAGGAACGTTATTCTCCTTCTCCTCTTCATGGGGGTGGGGTGGTGGTTGGTGGAAATGCTTTTAAACACGTTTTGCTGGACATCAGTTTTGTTCTGACAGGAGAGCTTGAGGAGTATCATATATATGCATAGTTGTACTACAGCCAACCTGACCATAGCCCCAAAGGACTGCTTAGAAATATTTGAAGCCCTTATTTGTAGAAGGCAGAAGCTTGACATGATAATCAGTCACGTAAATCTCATGATAAAGAAAGAAATTAACATGTGTCACCCTAGCTTCTCGGGTGTCAGATTTAACTGCATCTAGTGATTATGAAAAGGCTGCTGAAAACTCAGGGTCTCTTTTAAGACTGTGTATCACAGGATACATCATGACTTTGGTAGAAAATATCATGTGCTCATGTTCAACTATAAATGTATACAAACTATAAATTCTCAACTGCCTCTATAGATCTCAATAAACTCTAGGTACTTGTAGCTGACCAAGACTGTGTGAAACAAGATAATAATCTCCAGAAACAAATTATATGATAGAAGACATAAGGAACTTTATTTATTTTTTTAATTTATTTAAGTACTCTCTACACTCAGCGTGGAGCTTAAACTCATGACCTCAAGATCAAGGGTCACATGCTCTTCAGACTGAGCCAGCCAGATGCCCCTAGAAACTTTTAAAAGTCAAATGTTCACTATCTTTCTTCTTTATCCTGCCTGTGAAAGAAAGACTAAGTTGCTTGATTAACGCTTGTTTGTTGTGTTGATTTAGAGGGGTGGTGAGATGATAGGTATGCTTATAGAATTAAAGAAGCCTGCCAGCCAGAGTGATTTTGCTCTGCAACTGAATGAAGCCTAGGGAGCAAAGAAGGAAGCAAATAAAAGGCCCATTAAGAGTTAAGAAAGAGAATGAAAAGGTTGGGAAAGAGAAGAGTAGAGACTGACGTAGATCAGGGAAAAATCCAACACTGGAGAGTTGGAGGGTTTAGAGGGGAGGTGGGGGGAAATTACAATAAAGGTAGGGATTTAGGGGAAAGATGTATAAGAAAAATTTAATATATTTTCCTGTATGATTCCTGTTTAATACTCCCCACAGTGCCCTCAATAAAATGTAATAAAGGTTTCCACTGCTTTTGAAGACTTTTTCTGTTCTAATTGAAGTGGCATATGTGTTTCTTTTGGATGTGACAGGAGACATGAGGCAAGCTTCAAGATGGCCCAGTTATATTCAGGACTCAATTGAAGAAGAGAAAACATTTCCAGACTATGGCACACCTTTCTATTACACGCTTTTGTTACATATCAGTTTTCTAGTAAAAAAAAAAACAAAAAACCAACAATAACATACGACTTGAAAAAGTAGCGAATAACTATACCTCTTTGTAGTCATATATTTGTTCCCTTCTTTCTGTCCCAGATTTCGTAATATAATTCAAATGTATCCCTTACTATCCAGTCAAAAATGTTAAAATAGTCTATATATAATAGACTATCCTATATTTAGGATATCATTTGAGGTATAGGGTTTAATATTAAGTATGATTCTGTTATGAAAAATTATAATTACAGTGTTTGGTAGCATTATTTTCATGGTCCAGATTATGCTCTCCAAAAAAATGACAAATGCTAAAATGAAAAGGAAATATATCAAATACTCATTAGTTAATATATTTCATGCTTCCTAGAGCCATTCATTTTTTTCAGTATCTGGAACAAACATCTAATACCTGCTTAGGGGTCAGGGGACAAGCGGGGGGAGAGCAAGATGAATATCACACAACTCTGGCATCAGTCTAGTGGGTGAGGATGCTTTAAATGTGACAGAGAGAACTGATGAGCCCTCATAACCACAAAAGGAATGTCTGATATTTTATAAACTGAGGTCTTTCTGTTCTCTGCGTAAGAGAAACTGTACAGGCCCTTTGAAAGCCTTCACCCTTTATTATACAAAACTACTGCCTCTGAGTATTGTGGGTTCCGCTTCCAGGACAGAAAAGCAGTCATACAACAGATAACAAGGAGAAACTATAGGCAGCGAGTTTTTTTAAGTTACCACGGCTGGCACTCGGATGAGGTGAACAAAATTTAAAGGGTTCCAAAAACTCAGTAATCAAAGAGAAATATATTCTAGTGCCATATTTTTTAAAAATAGAAACGAATGCGAAAACTCCACGATGAACATAACACTAAAATTTTTAATAAACATAAAATCAGTTACTGATTTTTTTCCCCTCTTACCTCTTGTTCTAATATGGATCAGCACAGCACTTTACTGATCCTGTCCTTATTTAAAATTTTGACATTTTTCTTATTGTGGATCTTTGCATAAACTAGTAACCGAGATTTAGAATGAAGGGAGTTGTCTGGGTTCTGTGACAGAGGCAGTTGCCCAGGAGAAATGATGCCAAAAAATGAGTGGGGATCATCTCTGCCTCATCTAAACTAATCACAGTTATTCCCCTGGAAAGTGTCAAAACCGTGAATGTGAATGTTATCTTTTCAACAGTGCCGAATGTTTCCTGACCGTTAAGGTCAAGTAGCAGTTTCATGTCTTTGCCGGGCATTTGGTGCTTGGCCTCATCTGGAACACTAAGCAATAATTTGACAATTTGAGCCAAAACTTCTGCAAAGGGAGCAATTGCCTGGCGTGCCACTGAGGAAAGTCTCCAAAGAGTAGGGAAAAAAATCTTTCAGAAATGGCTTCTCTCTCAGGTTACCTGAGAGCAGTTCTACGGGCTTTGGTAATAGGAATGTGGGGTGCACTTCAAGATGCTTCGTCCAGATCCCTCTCAAGAAAGTACTTACCACCCAACCCTCAAGGATACAGTCAGTGGCTCCAGGGTTCACCTCAGCTGTAAGGAGCCACCTCTCCTGTGATCACATCCTTCCCAAGAAAGCCCACATCTGCTGACTGAACAAGGCGAGAGTTGAAAGGCCGCAGCATTTGGTCCAAGGCAGAAAAATCGTGAAGGGCAATGGTCCCTTAATAGCTCCTGCTGGATTGGTCAATGATTGGTTGGCCTGTATCAGTTCAATTTCTCCTTCTGCCCAGTCCTGCTTCCTCCCCGTCTGTTTACATCTTGTACTCTAAAACCCATGTCCACATTTGCCTCCAGAAAACCCAGCCCAAGAGAGGCAAACCAGATGACATTTTTCTTTCTACAATTATTATTTGAACAACAGAAACACTTATGCAAAAAAAAAAAAAAATGAATAAATATACAAGTCTATTTGTAACATATCTCTTCGAGCACTCTCGATTTAGATCAGAATTATCACAGTTATAATTAGCGTGCATATGTGATTTTTAGATTTAGATTTTTTGACTGATATTAACATATAATACCTTATAGCAAGTCTGTCTACATATTTGTCTTTTGTAATGCCCTTGTGATATTCCATGGTGGATTTCTTACCTGTCTCCAAACTTATGGCCTTAAATCATTCCCTATCTTTTCACTGCTTAAAATAGTGCTGTTATAAATATTTTTGTACAAATTGCTTTCTTTCTTTCTTGATTAATTCCTCTGACAATTGCTTTCCTAGAGTTGGACCACAGTCTTGTGATGTCAGCACTGGGACCAGTTAGCAGAGGAGAAGAGAAGAATAAAAGGGAAAAGAATGAGGACTCACATAACCACGAGCTTTTCCTTTCTTGTATATAAAGGATGTGTATAAATGGAGTGTATATAAATCTAGAACAACCTGAAATTCCATCAGGTCCTGGATAATTTCATTTTACCTATGAATCTTATTGAATAACTCCACAGTAATTTGTACTTCGAATTGAATTATTTATTTGTAGCAGCATTATCCAAAGTTCATTATACAAAATTCTTGTAGCAAAGAAACTTATTAAATCTATTTAATCCACCTATCCAGTACAATTAATATTAGAAGAAAAACAGTTTGTGAAACAATGGCATACATGGTGTCGTTAAAAAAAAAAAACATTTAGAAAAATTGTATTATGCATACACAGATAGTATACATATAGCTTTCTTTCTAGAAAAGCCCATTTATGCTATCACATTAGTAGCTCCCCCCCCCACCCCCCAGCACCTACCACCCATCCAGGAAACTTTGAGATGTTTTACAAAGGTTTATGAAGTTACATTAAACATCTGTTAAAAATCACTTTGTTCATTGCTAGACATTTATGTAATATAGTTTTAAAGAAAGATAACAGCTGAGGGGAGCTACAGAAAAAAAATAGAACTTATGCTGAATTATTTTTTCTTGTACATATGAAGTTTCTCTGTGAGAACAAGAGCACTCAGCAGATGTACAGATCCATTATCTTTTCGCATGGCAATATGTTCCTCCTTTCAGAAAATGTGAGCAAGTTTGGAACATAAAATATTACAAATAGGCTGAGATGCAAAGCAGAGAATCTACATTAAAACCAAATGACAATGGTTTTCTCGTCCTGTCGTCTCAGCCTTGACTCTCTCAGTGCTCATGAGATCTTTCCATGGCTCACATAACCTGTGTACTCACAAGCAGGTATTTGCAAGTGTGCATCTGGTGATGAGTATTAAAGCTGGAAGATGAAAGTTCTGAAACAGTCTACTTAATTCTTTGTCACTTGTCAAGGCCACCCCCAGCCACACTATTGTACACAGGACTCCACAGACTTTAGAATGCCCCTCCTACCTTGAAATTTCAAATTGTATTTCTCTCTGTATTTTTAGATATTCATAAAACTATTGCTCAAGAAAAGATTTTAACAATCAAGATTGACCCATCATTTTACAACCGAGAAAACTGAGAGAAAGCTGAACGTTTTTGACCAGATTCAGAAAATGAATTTTGTGTAATTTGTGTGAAAATAGTGTCCCTTGGCTCCTACCACAATTTTTTTTTTCACTCTATTATTCTAAGAAACTTTGGGAGCATTGTTAAAACAATATTGCATTATGGTTAAAAAGCACAAGTTCTGGAATCAGGAAGACCAAGGTAACAAAAGGAATATTATTTAACCTAAGTTTATTTCTTAGTGAAATAATAATATTCTGTATGATATAGTATTGTTGTGAGTTTTAAATGACGTGGAATATAGTTAAGTGCCAAAAAACCTATTCGCTATTGTCATGATTCCATATGTAAATAAAATTCATTTTCTGCTTATTACCATAGTCTCCAAAAGCTGCAGATTGATTTTTATCAAATTTGGAGGTTAGGCTCATGTAAAGTATAAGCCAGGTGTCATATCCAAAATTCATGCTGACTTCTGCTTCTGAGAGGTTGAGTAGGGGTGCTTTTCCCCACTCCTCCCACTAGGCACAGCTAAAAGTCCTGGATATTATATGTATGGAGATTTTGCAAGGTAGAACCAAGATGCGAAGCAGACTAGGGAACTTAGAACCCAAAGAACTATACTGTGACTTCCCTGGACTTTCTTCTCACTTCATACATCCCAGACTGGGTACTGAAGAAGCCCAAACCCCCAAAACACTAATGACACAGAACCAAGAAATAAAGCCTCAAGAAAAACCTGTTCTCCCCTGTGAACGAACCAGGAAAGGAACAGCCTAGCTTGACAGACAACATTTAGACAATAGCCATTCTATCCAGTCAAATGTGTGGAAGGGACGCCTGGGTGGCTCAGTCGGTTAAGCATCTGGCTCTTGACTTCAGCTCAGGTCATGATCTCATGGTTTGTGGGTTCAAACCCCATATTGGACTCTGTGCTGACAGTGTGGAGCCCGCTTGGGATTCTCTCTCTCCCCCTCGCTCTCTCTGCCCCTCCCCCACTCATGTGCTCTGTCTGTCTCTCTCTCTCAAAGTAAATAAACTTTTTTTTTTAATTTTTTTTTTAACGTTTATTTATTTGTGAGACAGAGAGAGACAGAGCATGAACGGGGGAGGGTCAGAGAGAGAGGGAGACACAGAATCTGAAACAGGCTCCAGGCTCTGAGCTGTCAGCACAGAGCCCGACGCGGGGCTCGAACTCACGGACAGCAAGATCATGACCTGAGCCGAAGTCGGCCGCTTAACCGACTGAGCCATCCAGGTGCCCCTCAAAGTAAATAAACTTTTAAAAAAATGTACAGAAACTACTACAGCCCCACCCTCGCAGGCAAAGGTCCAGTAGGAGCCAATGCTTTCACCCTTGTCCAGCTGTAGGGAGTGCTACTCTCTCTCCCCACCTCCAGGGTGGTGTCTGAGAAGGCAGAGTGGGAAACTGAGACTTTTTCATCTCTACCAGGTGGTAAAGAGGACTCCTTCCATGGTACCATGTGAGACTATGGTTCGGGGAGGGGGAAGCTTGGACTCCCACCCCCACCCGGAGGTAATAAGCACCCCTCTTACTTCCCACTGGGGGGGTGTCAGAGAGGGCTTACTGGTGAGTCAGGACTTTCACCACTGCTCAGTGGTACCAAGACGGCCCAGCAGTGCTGGTGGAGGTGATGTGGAAAGCCATAAGGAGATGTCTATCCCTCCCCATCCCAACCAGTGTGGTATCAACAGATGCCTCATGGGGAAGTGATTTTTGACCAAAGTGCAAAAGCAGTTCAATGGAGAAAGACTAGGCTATCCAACAAATGATGCGAGAGCAATTGAATACGCATAGGCAAGACAATATAAAGCTCTATCTAAACCTCAAAACTTTTACAAAAGTTAATCCAAATCACAGATTTAAATATAAAGTATAAATCGTATAAGATGTTTAGAAGATGACATAGAAAATTTGGGGGACCTGAGATTTAGTGAATATTTCGCAGACATGACACCAAAAATGTAACGCATAAAAGTGAAAAACAGTAAATCGATCTCATCAAAATTAAAAATTTTTGTGTTGTGTAAGATCCCCTTAAGAGGATGAAAAGACAAGCTACAGAGTAAGAGAAGATATTTGTAAACATATCTGACAAAGCACTCATCCAGAAGTTGTAAAACTGAACTGTAAAAACAAATAATCTAATTAGAAAATGGGCAAAAAACATAAAGAGACATTTCACTGAAAAGAATATATGGATGGCAAGTCAACATGTGAAAAAATGTTCAGCATCACTAGCTATTAGGAAAATGCAAATTAAAGCCATGATGAGATATCACTATAAACCTCTCAGCATGATAAAATATAAAAATAGTGACAATCCTTAATGCTAGCAAGACTATAAAGATGCTTGATCCGTTATACATTGCTGGTAGGAATATAAATGGCACATCCAATCTGGAAAAAACAGTTTGACAGTTTCTCAAAACAATTAAACATATACTTAGCACACAATCCAGAAATTGCACTCCTGGGCATTTATCTCAGAGAAATGAAACATTATTGTAACAGCTTTATTGTAATAGCCCAAAACTGGAAACAACCAAAATGTAATATTGCTCAATAATAAAAACAAATGAACTATTGATATATACAACTTGGATGGATCTCAAGGACATTATGCTAAGTGAAAAAAAAACAATTTTCCAAAGGACATATATGCTGTGAGTCGATTTATATAACATTCTTGAAATGACAAAATTATAGAGATGGGAAACAGATTATTGGTTACCAGGCATGGGGGGAGGGAATGGGGTGTGGTTATTAAAGGAGTAGCAGGAGGGAGATCTTCATGGTGGTGGAATAATTCCCCATCTTGATTGCACTGATGGTTACAGGAGCCTACACATGAGAGAACACAGAATTATACACATACATCGTGTCAACATCTAATTCCTGTCATTGATACTGTATTATAATTATGTAAGATGGACCACTGGGGGGAAACTGAGTGAAGGGTCCACGGGTCCTCTGTGCACTACCTTTGTAACTTCTTGTGAGTCTATAATTATTTCAAAATAAAGTTTGTTTCATTTTAATTTCATGTTGAGGGCATCTCTGGGGAGCAACAGAGGCTTCTAGTCAGAGGAGCTGTGGATGGCTGAGGACAGTTGACAGCAAAGTACAACGCAAAGGAAGGTTGTCTACCAGCTGAGAAGAAAGGCTGTGTACAGATTTTTGTGGCAGAGAAAACGATCATTCCTTTCCAGTATGAACCCTAAGTATACTAATGTTTTTTAACCCTTGACTGCAGATTAGAACTAAGTGGAAAGTTTTTTAAATGCCGCATGTCCAGTCCTTTCTCCAGGGATTCTCTTTTGAGTTAGGATGATCCTAATTATCCTAGATGAGTCTAAAGTGTGGTCTGGCCTGAGGAACACCATATTACACCAAGGAATGTAGCATTATTTCAGTGTCTGAAATTTGACACTATTTTGAGCCCTGTAAGAGAAAAGTAAACCCAAAGATTTATATTATTCTGATAATGAGTTTATGTCTCAAGGCTAGTTACTGAGCCTCTGGACTACCTAAATCATAATGGAGTTAAAAAAAGAACATAGGTGATTTTCCACATGCTATGTTAAAACAAGAAATCAATATTTTATCTTTTGAATGTGCGTGATTTTCTCAAATAATCGTTTTACTCTTTCATGGCCATGAATGAGATGCAAGAAAAAAGTATTCTAAATTCCAGGAACTAATCTGTGATAAACCTCTTCTAGAAGGGGCAATTGTATATTGTGTAAACCAAGGTAAATAGCAGCAGGGGTCCTATCATATTGCCCAGGATAATAGAATGACAAATATGTTCTATAAAAGGATTTGACACAAGTTTACAAATTAAAAAATAGTAAGCTTTATATTAATTACTATAATTATGGAAAGTTCTCAAGATTCCATATTACTATTCTTTTTAAAAAAATTTTTTTAATGTTTATTTATTCTTACAGAGAGAGAGAGAGAGAGAGCACAAACAGGGAGGGGCAGAGAGAGGAAGACACAGAATCTGAAGCAGGCTCCAGGCTCTGAGCTGTCAGCACCGAGCCCGATGTGGGGCTCAAACTCACAAACGGTGAGATCATGACCTGAGCCAAAGTCAGACACTCAATCAACTGAGCCACCAGGTGCCCCTCCATATTACTATTCTATTCAACTTTACTTAGCAGTTCGTGATGCTCCTGAGCAAAAGTGCATATTACAGATGACACATAACTGAGATGTGGAGCAGAGTCCTGGAAACAACACGTGTCAGAGGCCTTTCCTCACAACATCTCCCCAAGCTGGCTGATGCTGTAGCATCAAAGTTCAGGAAAACTAATTCTACAGGAACCAAAAAATATGTAGAACAGAAGCCCAGTTCTCTAATGAGCAAAGATAGATCAAGATTTGGAACCTAGCCAAATAGATAGTGGCAAAGTGACTCCATCTTAATCCACAATTTTGAAGTTTAGAGGAAAGAATGACTAATATAGCCAAGTGCCCAACTGCCATTTATTTTTAAATAAACTAGAATAAAGGCAGAAATACTCGTTAAGCCTTATATGCTACCTAATTTCTTCAATATTGTTTTAATATGTGGTGGAGATTATGAGGATAGGACTTACAAAATATAAAAAAGAAAAAGGGAAATTATTAATGGGGAGTTGGATTTTGCAAATAAAAGAAAATGAAAGTTTTGGGTAATGAAAAAGAAACAATTCATTTCGTATATTGGTATTGGGTATTTCATATCAAATTTGGTGCCAAGAATAAAAGAAGAAAAGCCAATGAATACAAATTAAATTGTACAGTAGCACTGAAAGAGATGCAATGAAATAGAAAAGGCCCACATTTCTTTCAACTGGACGCTCAAGGTAAAAAGCCAAATTACCTAAAAAAGGTAATAAATACTAAAATACCTAAAAAAGGTGATAAATACCTAAAAAAGGTGATAAATACTCTGCACAGTTCCCATGTCTTGATCTATTTCTGTTATCAGAACCCAGAGAACTGATTGGATAGTGGAGGGAAGAAGACCTCAACTCAATTTACATAATCTACTTGTCTAATTTTGTGAATAGACTCTAGGAGATCTTCATGTATTACATTGAAAACTAGGCATTTCCTTTCAGAACTTACTGCCAAGAAAATCAAGACTTGAGCACTAGCCAAACAAAGAATTACAAAGGAGGCTACAGGTAAATCCCAAGATTAATTCATGTCAAGCCAATTAAATCAGAAGTCAATAATGTCCAAGAAAAATCACTGGGGCATATAATGGACTTGACTCAAAATTTATGGAGTGAAGGTAAAAAAAAAAAAAAATTGTCCTCACGTTTGGCCAAGAGAGAATGGAAGGAATTTGAAGGAAAAAAATGGAAGCTAAAGGGAGTTCAAGTTCAGGTAAGTAAAGTAAGGCAACATGGAGACGAGAGATGGTTTCCTACCAGTTTTCTATGTACAAGCCAGTTCTCAATTGGCCTTTATCTTGTGTAGGTGTTTGTAAGTCGTGAACCAGCCTTTGCAGAACAAGACAGGAAGGAAGGGCACATTTGGGAACTGACAGAAGAAATTAGCAAAATACACAAAAGACATAGTTTCAAGATTATCTAGAGATAGAAACACCAAAATATACCTTAAAATGTAGAAATGTATAGCTCCAAAATGGAAAAAATTCCTGAAATAATGAATAAAAACAGATGGGGAGAGATAGCTCCCAAACTGGAAGAGGGACCCAAAAACCACCAGAAAAGGAAAGAGCCCAAGAAAGAGATCATGAAAATGAGGTGGAGAAGGCTATGGGGTAGAAATAAAGGTCCAGGGGGCGCCTGGGTGGCTCAGTCGGTTAAACGTCCGACTTCAGCTCAGGTCACGATCTCACGGTCCGTGAGTTCGAGCCCCACGTCGGGCTCTGGGCTGATGGCTCAGAGCCTGGAGCCTGCTTCCGATTCTGTGTCTCCCTCTCTCTCTGCCCCTCCCCCGTTCATGCTCTGTCTCTCTCTGTCTCAAAAATAAATAAACGTTAAAAAAAAAAAATTTAAAAAAAAAAAAAAAAGAAAGGTCCAGAAGGAGGAAATCAGACAAGAATTTACCTTGAACCAGCTGTTTGGCACTAACTATTTGAGGTACCAAATCTCTGGCAAGTTTCCCCTCTTTGCCAGCTTTTACCAGAGTAGAAACACGGTAGAAATCCTCAAGCCAACTTTAAATATGGCAAGTGGATTGTGTAGCCATACTATAATACTGTTGAATTTAGAATAAATTTTACATAGAAGAATCATCTTGGATCCTCTCCTGGAATTTTTACTTCATGAAATACAGGAATCCCACATGTAGAACATTCTCGATTATAAGGCATTCTCTTAAGTGGATCCTGAAGATATTATCATAATTAAGTTCTAGAGTACATATTAATGCAAAATCCTGATAAAGAGAACTCTTCTCATAAAAGAAGTATCTCTGTAGATAAACTCCAGAAGCATTACTGACAACTTCCCGTATATGACACTATTAGGATGTGAGGCTACTAACAAGAGAATTTTCCTTTTGCTTGCAAATCCTAAAACTTGAATGAAATATTGACTAGAGGAAAAGCACACATAAAACAAGTACAATATGATGAGATGCTGGGAATAGAAAAAGTGAAAAAGGTAAGTAATCACTTAACACCTGCTTCCATTCATAGCAAAGACCGAAAGCACGTTCAAGGAGGAGAGTGAGTTGGTGAGAGCAAGGTGAATCATTGGCTGGAATTAAATTTGAGCTGGGTCTTGAACTGTTGGTCTGTTGGAAAGGTGACTGACAGGTACTTAATGAGAAAGAAACTCCATGAGCAAGGTACAAAGGAGAGGATGTAAAAAATGCATATAAGGGACTGTAATCAAGAGGGAAGAGAAGAGATGCATAGAGGAATAGAAAGATGACCTTGGACAGCAATGAGTAATCATGGAAAAAGCCTTAAAAATAAACTTACAGGAGCCAAGAAAATGATATGATGAAAACAGTATTTAATTTTTTTTTTCCTTTTTGTCTTTTCACAGGTTAAACAGCCACCTAAGATCACTGGCGATGGATGCCGGCTAACAAGTGGGGAAGCAACATCTATGGGATGCTTTGGCGACTCCTAAAACTGTTCTCACACTGCAGACGCCACCACCAATTAAACACACACACGAGAAATGTGTGTGTGCGTACTGTTATCATCGTCTTTTGGAGGTAGTGTTTTACACCCAGTAAGTTACCTCTGGGAAAAATACTGCTTACATCATAGTAAATGTGGAGTGGAATATGTTTACTCAGGACTTTTTTTGAGATTTTCATTTTGTATGTTTAATTAAGACAGAATTTAGAGACTAGGGATGTTGTTAAAATATTGTTTCAGGTTGATGCAAGAACACTCTAGTGCTATTATGATTACTCCAACTGCTGATTGGTTTTATTTAATCATAAAGATCTTATATATCTCAAAAGAAATACAGAGAACAAACTGATGGGTGCCAGAGGGGAGGGAGTGGGTGATTGGGCAAAATGGGTGAAGGGGAGTGGGAGATACAGCTTCTGGTTATAGAATGAATAAGTCACAGGGATATAAAGGTACAGCATAGGAGATATGGCCAATGGTGTTGTAATAGCATTGTATGGTGACAGGTGCTGGCTACGTTTGTGGTGAGCATTGCATAACATACAGAGTTGTTGGAATCACTATGTTGTACACCTGAGATTAATGTAACATTGTGCGTTAGTCATACCTTAATTTAAAAAAAAAAAAAAAGCCTCAAATGTTAAAGAGAGAGAGAGAATTATCTTAAAGTTGGATCAGAGGAAATACTATTGTCCTGAAATTAAATTACAGAATATCTTATAAGAGGATGAACTTAACACTCCATTCAACTTTTTTTTTACTACCATGCTATCCAAGTAATAATGACCACATATTTCGCACTTCACAGTGTGAACAGTGCTGAGTAACATTCTTCAAAAAATAACAAATGACACTGTCCTCAAATGCAGAAATCTGTGGAAATGCTATGTAAATATTTGAGGTCAGAATTTGGTTTGAAGTGTTTAGAAAAAGGAACGAGATATTTAAATGAGACAAATGGCTTAGAGGCTTAATGGAAACAGATGGATAGCAATTAGAGGGAAAGCTAAGCTGGAGCCCCACTGCAAATACTTCCCGGCTGGAGAGGAGCAGATGATCGCAGACCCAGGATGGGAGGACCGAGAAAGGAGACAGAGGAATTGCTTACTGCTCTTGTTCAACCTCTCCTTGTAAGTAAAAAGAAAAAAAAAAAAAAAATTAAGGAAACGTACGGTGGAAAAATAGGCAGCGCTACCAGATGAACACCAACCGGAAGTCATAGTATCTGTATCATTTATTCTTTTTTCCTGCTTTCCACTCCCTCTCCTTGTCTTCTTCCTTTTCTCTGTTCTCTGAGAGTCAGGATTTGTTTTACAGCTTTGCCGTTTTCTTCATTTTGTTAGAAAGGGCCAGAGTCTTCCTCAAAATGGCAATCTTGAGTTAATATGGTAAAGGAGAGAGAGGAGAAGCCTGTACTTAACAGGATCGTATGGAAGGAGGCTGGCTACTAAAATTTATTTTTTTCATGTTCAGAAAGTCTAGAGAGACTGAATGAAGCAGGGGGAGGAAGGGACTAACATGGCTTAGAGATTTAGCATGTACACTTTCAAGAACAACTGGTTGTAAATTCTCAGTTTGGGAAATCACTTTTAATTGGCATGGGGGTGGTAGATGGGAGATAGGTGTGGAACTGTTGCCTTGTTAATATTACTTGGTTTATTCTGATTATATTGAATAATATTGCACGGTGACATTCAAAATATACCATGCTAATGATTTTAATTTGATGCTTCCTTTTTTGACTCTACTGCTCAAATAGCCTGAGGCATTAGTATTTTGACAGATGCTGGGCATTCTTGTAAGTACTCACCTTCAAAATCTTCATACATGGATCTTGACCATTAAAACCCTAATTGAAATCATGTTATGTCAAATAAGATGAATAGTACAAGAAGCAGTGTACATGAAGAATGGAAATATTTGGGAGGAAAATAAATCTTTCTAATCACTGACTGGTGTTGTGGGAAGGCAGATACTTCCTCTTAAGGATAGCAACTTACTTCAGTTGTGGAGGTTCCCTGCTTTTTCTGCTGATAGAAAAGCCATAGGCATTTTCAAAAGATGTATCAATCAAGTTAGAATAAATACGTATATATCTTGAAGTAGAATAAAAATATAAAATTTACATATTAAATGTAACTTGCTGAATAACATAAGAAATAAAAATAAATATTTGAAATTACCTAGGCTTGGTAATTAGCAATAAATTATCTTCCCAGGGAATTTAGCCAAACACTTTAATGTTTATATCAGAGTGAGAAGTATTCAAAGTAATACCCAAGTATAAGTGACCAAAATTCATAAAGAAGCATGAATTTTCAACTTCAATTTCAAAAAGTTTGAATTAAGATACTGTGTAAGGAGTCATATGGCAGAAAAAATTCTGGCCGTAATTGAAAGGCCTGGGTTTTACAACTCCCTTGTATCTGTTTACCACCCTAAGACCAAGTTTTCGCTTGTATATAAAATGAAAGCTTTTGACTAAATGACTCGAGTTCCCTTCCACTTTTCCTACTTTATGAATCTGCAAAATCTTACAATGTGAATGAAGAGAATGTATTCTCAATCCAAGGTTGATGTTCAAAATTCAGTTACTCTCCAGGATTCAGAATGTACACAGTACCATCTCATTTTTAAAAGGATATTTACACATAAAAAATTTCTGGGAGGGCATACACCAAAATGGCAACATTTGTTTAACAGATATTTATTATTACTACCATGTGCCAGATACTGTGCTCTTCACAGTGTTTACTGCAGTGACCAAGAAGGACCTGGGCCTGGCCCTCAGGAGCTTATGAACTAGTGGCTATGTCCGCTGGAGGCAGAATTTGCAGTGGGAGTTTCTTTTTCTTTCTTTCTTTTCTTTAATCACATTTCTGAAGTTGCTACATGTAACAACTTATCACATGTAGTAATTTTCTCTTATTACTATGAAGAGAAATAATAAGAGAAAGTTACCACTTTAAAAATGTCCACTGTGGGGCGCCTGGGTGGCGCAGTCGGTTAAGCGTCCGACTTCAGCCAGGTCACGATCTCGCGGTCCGTGAGTTCGAGCCCCGCGTCGGGCTCTGGGCTGATGGCTCGGAGCCTGGAGCCTGTTTCCGATTCTGTGTCTCCCTCTCGGCTATCCCCGCCCCCGTTCTTGTTTTTTTTCTTTCTTCCCCCAAAAAAAAAAAAAAAAAAAAAAAAAAAAAATGTCCACTGTTTGCAAGATATCACATAGTCCTATTTCTTTGTAAACAGTAATGTACAAAAGAACAATCAGACCTCCAGGATTTTTAACAAAAACAAAGCAATTGCTTAAATCTGTTCTCACAAGCAACAGGTTTGGTACATTTTATTGCTAATTTATTATTATACCAGGTCTTTGTGGCCAGTTGACCAGAGGACCCAAATTGGGAACATGATGCTGTTAATAATTCTAGATCCCATTTAGAGCACAGCACCATAAAGGATTCAGAAGAAACTTTTTAAGTAAAACCATTACTTACAAAGATCAATCGTCATATGCCCCCTAGTAAAAATTTTATAGTGCTATCTGATCCTAACTAGAGTAGCCTCTTTGAGGAGACCTGTCAGACTATTAAAATCCTTTCTGAAAGGTCCATGGTATTGTCTTCTTCTTGATCATTTGTTTTCTAGTTATTGTTTACTGATCCCTGTTTAGTCTTGTATGACTCAGGCTTATTGTGTATAGTCAGAACCTGACTCAGATATTTTCCTAGATATTTTCATTATTATTCTTTTTTATTATTACTATTGCTATGATTATTAGTGATCTAGTACTAATTAATATTTTAAATGCAGATATATTTACATGCAATATATTAATTACAGTCAAAAGGAATATATATTAATAAGTGTGATGTTGAGGATGGCCCAGGTAATTATATCAGAAAACTATTTTCATTTTTTAATAATCTAGCTGATCATTTATCATTTCTATGGGCAGCCTAATCTGATATTTAATAATTTTGGAAAATTCAGGGTAATATTCTAAAGATAGCGTTGATTTGTCAATCTGTAGAACGGAGTTGTAACCATTCTTCTCTCAGTATCCTATAGTCTTCTATAGTGGTGTTACATTATTTTCTACCTAAGCTACATTCATCATGCTATAGTTTAAGCCTGTGTCCTGATGTTCTCTAACAGAAGTAATTTCTATATTTATCTATAATTTTTAAGTGGTATTAGGTTAAAATTATCCCTCATGTGACTTATCACTTAACTTTTTAATTCAGCTTAAAATATTTTCCAAGTCTTACAAATACAAGGCTCTTGTACAGACTTGAAGTCAAACTAAGTGTTACCTCTGCCCACAGAGAAATTTCAGTCTAGTAAGGGAAATGAAACAGATCATAATCATCCAAACCTGGTCACAAGCCACACTTAGTCCAAGTTCTTTTGAGTTGTACAGCATAAACTTCACATTCATTTGAAAGTGAAGATGATCCGTCTGCCCTGGTCCAGACCCCATTTACCATCAGTATTGAATCGGTTGACATGAAAAGTGTACCTTCTTTCCCTTGCCACTTAGCCCAGCTTGGAGTACACCTTCATGACATGGCGAGTGCTTTCCTCTGAACGACACCGTTAATGACTATTACTCTATACATTTCGCAGATAAAGAAATCAGAACCCTGACAAGTTAAGTTCTTTACCCAAGTGCCACAGTTAGGGCTCATTTGAGTCCAAGCCCCAATCTTCTCAGTGAAACTTGGGCACCTTTTCCTGAGGTATCACTACTGTCAGAATCAAGGTTCCTTTTGGTAAATCCTCTAACCAACCTCCTAGATGCTTCCATGGAAACTGCAGAATCTGATCGGTGCAAAGTTTATGGAGACTATTACCTTTTCAACATTCATAATGAAGGCATTTCTGGAAGAAGTGAGGAGAATTGAGATCAATTGATTGTCACTGTGTACAGTATTGTGTTGTGAAGGATTCTGAAGGCTCGTTTGAGATCAATAGAAAAAGGTTGCCATAATTAATTACTGATATTTACTATGGGCGTAGAAAGGGGAAGCGGTCGTACACAGGTCATGTATTTTTTTCCATCCCTAATCATCTGTGAAGTAGCATACTTTGTACATCTTACATACAATATAATTCACTGACTTATGGTCACTTTTCACTCTCATCCATGCTTCTGTCTACCATGACCCTCTGTTTTGCCCTCCCTTATCACACAAAATTCTAATTTTTCTATTCTTTCTTGTCATCGCTATCTACTTCAAACAGTTCTTTTTATATCATTAGGGGGAAAGATCTTTAACCCATTTATTTTCTTTATGGAGAGACTATAGTTTGTTACTTTGAATAGTTAGATATCATATGGACATAAAGAATCAAAGTTAACGTATAGGAATAAGAAATAATTTATAGTCACAAAGGATTGAGTTGTGGTTACCATAGTAACCTTAGCTATGAATGCTAAGGCTTTCTAAGGTAGAAAACTTAACCATAATAGCACAGAAACATGGCTTTTTCATGCTTAATAAGCTAGACATATTACATATCATAACTTTGTGCAATAAATTACTTCTGCAAGGTAAAGAAACCTCTAAGATGGTAAATCAGCAATTTTTAAGGGTTGACTAGCTTCTTCAAAATGGCCTATGGGTAGGAAAATAATAGACCATCTACTGCAAGGTGACTTTTGATATCTATGTAATAAGAGAAGTAAAAATAAACATTTGGACATATAATAGTCTTGAAAATAAAGTCAAATTTCTAAGAAAATCATAGAACCTGAGAGTCAGCAAGGACCTCAGAGACCAGCCTGAAGCAGAATCATGTTGTATGGATTCCCTAATAGATTACAGCCAGCCTTGGCTTAAACTCTTGCAAGAGAGACCTTCTTTTCTCACCAGGCAGCCCGTCTCCTAGTTGTACAGATTGAAGTGTTATTTTAAAGTTGTTTCTCTGAGTCAACAATCTGCCTTCTTTTTGCTCTCACCCCTGATTCCTGCGCTGCTCTCTGGAATGACAGAGTGAAAGTGATCCCTATAACATAGCTTGACAATTCTTTAGATATTTGAAGACAGCTGTTAAGGTTTTTCACTAGTGTGATTCCTAAGGTTAACCTGTCTCAGTTCCTTCAGTTCTTCCTGTAGATCATAGTTTCCTGACCCTGCCAGCATCTACTGGTCACTGCTGATTGTAGATGTCTCTCTTGAATTAAGGGGGAAGGAGTGCTGAATTAAGCAAAGTAACTTTTTCATGTGTCTATTACATTCCAGGCACTGGGCCAATGTGGTCTGATTATCTCAGAACGTAAGGATCTACACTCTTCATAATATTCTTTTAAACCATGTGGTCAGCGAAACCTGCACAGTGTTTCACAGGAACTGCTGTTTTTCCCTACTGATTTGTACTTCCATATTTGCATGTCTAAGTCTCAAGAGCAGATCTTTTTTTCCTGCTAAATTTCTTCTTGTTTTGATCTGATATTTGTTGCCTGGAAATTATACTTTGGCAGTGGTGGAGAAGAAAGTTTTGAATCTTAAGGCTACCATTGTTAACCTTTTAAAATCTAACAATTATGTCTTCTATTTCCATGACGAAAGTATTGATTGGGACAGCTTCAGGAAAGGAATCCTCTGGTCTTCCGTGTTTGTCCTCATTGCAGGCTGAAGCAGAGATACTGCTGATACCCTTATCTTGCATTTTCATGCGTAGGTATACTTTGTAAAAACCTTTGAAAACCACGATCTTGTTTAAACCTTGCAGCCACCTAGAAGATTGAGTTACAGCAGTTATTATATCTTTGTTTGACAGGTAGGGATACTTACAAGGCCACATGGCTGCCAAATGGCTCAGGGAGTACTGCAACACACCTTAGTTCTTCCCTTCTGTACTGTAGTGTCTTCCAGTGGGATCTGTATTCACCCTGAGGAGGAAAACAGGCTCTATCACTGCCAACAGAAACTGCCATCTGGTTTCAGACAACATCAGGAAGAAAGAGACAGCCTCAATATCCTTAACCTAATGTGCAATATATCCAAGAGAAACAAAGCTAGCAAATACTTAAAAGTAATGTAACCATCACTGTTTTAGCTATGATTGTTAAATAAGCTGTCAATACACCAAGCTGGACTATTTTCCCACCTACATTACCAGCTTATCTGGATATTATGACAGTAATTCTTTTTTTCTAAAATCCTTATATACCAATCTTAACATTTTGTATTAACCAACCTAATATCTCTGATAAAATAGAAGCAAATATTTTGGAATGTGTTATCCTAAAGAAACCATGTAAAATCTTAGATTCTTTTCTAAATCTTAATCACTTACACAATAATGCTACCATTTCACAATGGATAGGTTTTTACTTTTCTGAAATGGCGCAATTCTTATCCTTCAAGTCTCCGGGAACCTTTGCAGGACTCTGAATTTTTCGAATATTTCTAGGAAGATCTTAGGCAACTGGTAAAAGTTTCTTTGACACTTCATGCTTTTGGAGACTCAAAATCATTTGTAGCTACCAAAAGTTTCGTGTTACTTCCTTACATACCTTGAGCATACCACGATTGCTTCTATAATTTGTTCATTTTCCGTATTTATTTGGAAACCTGGCCAAATATGAAAGCAAAACAGGGTCTGGATATTGTTTCTGAAATGTAGAAACATGAAATCATTTACCTCTGACATTGAGTCTAACCCTTTCTTCTTATTCTTTCTCCTGCTCTGAACAACAGCTGAAAAAGTCAGCTGTTTTTTTTTTCTTTGAGATATTTTCACTTCAATGCCATGTTTTACACATCTCCAACACTCAAAAAAAATGTTTTTATTTTTTTTTAATTTTTTTAACGTTTTATTTATTTTTGAGACAGGGAGAGACAGAGCATGAATAGGGGAGGGTCAGAAAGAGGGAGACACAGAATCCGAAACAGGCTCCAGGCTCTGAGCGGTCAGCACAGAGCCTGACGCGGGGCTCGAACCCACGGACCGCGAGATCATGACCCGAGCTGAAGTCGGCTGCTTAACCAACTGAGCCACCCAGGCGCCCCCCAAAAAAAGTTTTTAAAAAAGAAAAGAAAGACTTTTCTTACCCATCATAGGCCATGTATCACTTTAGTCCTTAAGTTAAAAGTATACCTGTCTTTGCACTGAAATTTTTGAAATCTGTTTTCCTACTTTATTACTTTTTTATGGTCTTTGAGTTACTGGCAAGTACAAATTAGCTAAGAATATGGCCAAGGAAATCTTCATACTACAGACAAACAGGGTGATAAATGAGTTTGACCAGATGTTTTCCTTTTTGGTTTAAGCCGAAAAAATCTGGAGAAATACTCTTCCCAATCCATACAGATTTCCTTTGGATAAAGCCCTGGCAGCACCAAATGAAGCAGGAAAGGTCTTTGTAAAAGTAAACCGTTATTCAATGAAGTTTGATTACTATGATTTCTCTCATGCCAGTACCTCAGAATTATTGTTCCATATGGTGGCAAACTCGAAGATGTATATGAAATGTACTGAATTTCCAAAGTGTACAGACTTGATCTACTTAGGACCTGATATTTTATCTGTATCAAGGCCTAGCAGATTAGTCTTATAAGAAATCCTGACACGGAGGTTTCTGTAAATGTCTACACATAGGTCCCGACCCTGTGGAGTAGCTCCCTCAGGAGCTAATCAGTTACAACAATGCTAACCAGAGACAAGGTGGCTAACACAAAGGTTGCTTCCACCGAAGCCACTTGGCAACCTTGACAAGTTGTGACAAAAAGGAACTGGAACCCTGACAAACAGAAACTCATTTTTTATAGTTGGATCTTTTGTGTACATAGGACAGTGATGCTAGGCCTGTAGGTTAGGAGATTCTTTCCATTTATTCCATCATTTGGTCTCTTTCCAAAATAGAATATTTTAGTCACTAGAAAATCTGAACAAAAGCACCATGTTAGGGCCTCATAAAACTCTTTTATTTCCCTCATTCCAGAATTAATAACATGCCAGAATTGTGTATTTCTAACTCATCTGGAACAGCAGCAACTGTAACATCAATGAACACTTCCCCCTCCTCTGGATTTATAAAGCACCTTACATGTGCTCTTATTTGGTCCTTTAAGGTAGATGTGATTATTCCAATTGTAGAGATTAAAAACAACAACAACAACAACAACAACAACAACAACAACAAAACTGAGGTTCTTACACTGTCAGTTACTTGCCTGAAGTGAAAGAGCTAGATAGGGATACAGCACCAGGCCGTGAGTGAGTGCAGACCTCCTCTCATTTCAAACGTTGTGTTTCAAACAGTGTGTTCTTTTCACTATGTTAACACTGTGAGGATGCTTATGGTTTCTTTAAAAATTCTATGAGAAGGTCTCAAGAGATAGAGGCAGAGGTAATATTCAATGAGGGAAGATTTATATAGAAAGATCCTCATCGGGGGGGGGGGGGGGCAAAGGGGGTAAAGAGCTGTTACACAGAAGGATTAGATAAGAACTAGCCAATGATAGAATGCCAATGGCCCAGGCTCTAGAATTTGCTCTCTTCTCAAGTGGTACGGATCCTAAGATGAATTTAAAAGGCTGATTAGGATCTCTGGTTGCTAAGAAATACTCCATTGGGCACTGTGAGTAAATAAAGAAGAGTACAGATGATAAACAAAAAGAAAAGAAACGATGTGGTGTTATATAGTCAGTATATTGGAGAAGTGGAAAGACAGAGACCTTTCCAACTTCAACTCTTGATCCTTTGTAACACACTATATGTCTTCTTGCCAGATCTTCTCATTCCTCTGCCTGCAGTATTCCTCACTGTACGATCCTGTGGGAGTGTACAATCCTTTCCTGTTGCACTTAGAAATGGTCATGAAACTTAGAAGTTCATGTGTGACTTCTGAGTGGAAGCTTTAAGAGCCAGCCTGTGCTTGGCCCCGGGAACAGCACTTTTCTCTGCCCCGGGAACAGCAACATCCAAGATAAGAGTAGGGCCCTCAGTCTATACCTGGAGATAAGAAAATATGGAGGAGGGCCACAGCTACCTAGCAGTGAGCATGTAGCATGAGTGAGAAACTTTTATGGTTATGACTGCTAAAATTTGGGGTTTTCTTTTTGTTACTACAGCATAGCCTATACTCTCCTGACAGATATATTCCTCTTTCTATGTATTTATCCTTAAACACAATCTAGATAGATAGTGAAATGCACACTCAGTCTGCCTCTTAGTAATGATTGTCCTGTTCACTTATTTGTTTTTAAAATAATGTAAAAAATGTTATAGGAATTAAATATTTCTAGCAAATATACCAATACAACAGAACTGGGAAACTGAAATGATACATGATCACATGTATGAGAAATGATCTAGACAGAATTTACAAGGAAGTTTCCCACATAGTGCTTAATAATTACAGATGCAGCAGGGACCAAGTTCTTCAAAAGCAGAGCATCTTATTAAGCAAAGCAAAACCTATATACGTTTTTTGTAAGTAGAGCTAAAAATCTTCCCAGAAATTCCTTTAGTTCCAAGAATCTTTTCTAATTATTCCTATTATACTTTAAAGTGTCCTGGTAATTCCAAAATGGTAAGCTTTTTTTTTTTTTTTTCTTTAATCTTTAGTTGTTTTCTTAAAAGAAATAGCCTCAGGGAGCCTGGGTGGCTCAGGCAGTTGAGTGTCCAACTCTTGATTTTGGCTCAGATCATGATCCCAGGGTCATGCGATTAAGCCCTGTGTTGGGCTACATCCTAAGCATGGAGCCTGCTTTGGATTCTCTCTCTCTCTCTCTCTCTCTCTCTCCCTCTCCCTCTCCCTCTCCCTCTCCCTCTCCCTCTCCCTCTCCCCCTCTCTCCCCCTCTCCCCTTCTCTCCCCCTCTGCCCCTCTCCCCTGCTTGCACTCTCTCTCTCTCTAAAATAAAAGAAAAAAGAAAAAAAGAAATAATCTCTATGTTTAAACTGATAGTTTTGCCAGTGGTCATTACCTGTGTTTTCATTTGTGCTTTTTCTATTTAAAGAATAGCTTTTCGTACTTTTATCTCACCAAATTTAAAACTTCATTTCTTGGGGTGCCTGGGTAGCTCAGTCAGTTAAGCATCCAACTTTGGCTCAGGTCACGATCTCATGATTCGTGGGTTCCAGCCCATGTCGGGCTCTGTGCTGACAGCTCAGAGCCTAGAGCCTGTTTCAGATTCTGTGTGTGTGTCTCTTTCTCTGCCCCTCCCTTGCTCATGCTCTGTCTCTGTCTCTCAAAAATAAATAAATGTTAAAAATGTAAAACAAAAATTAAAAAGGGGCACCTGGGTGACTTAGTCGGTTAAGCATCCGACTTCAGCTCAGGTCATGATCTCATAGTTTGTGAGTTCGAGCCCTGAGTCGGCTCTGTGCTCACAGCTCAGAGCCTGGAGCCTGCTTTGGATTCTGTGTCTCCTTCTCTCTCTGCTCTCTCTCTGTCTCTCAAAAATAAAATGTAAAAACAAATTGTTAATAAAAACTAAAAAAAATAAAACTTAATTTCTTAAGATGATAGGATTATTTTACTTCAGGTATGTTTCTTTTAGAGTTAACGTCAAGCTCATGTGTCAAAAGACTGCTTGACCCATATGTTATATATGGAATCCCCATATCAGTATCAACAACACCTGAAAACATTTCTTTCAATCGACATTTCAGAGCATTCCCAATGATCCCAAACTTTGGTATCCTAGGCATTTAAAGATTCCTGTTAAAATACCAACAGTTCAGTCAGAAGTTGATGCTATTAATACTAGATAATCATTTACTTCAGTAAGGTATAAGGAGGGGCACCTGGGTGGCTCAGTCAGTTAAGTGTCTGACTTCATCTCAGGTCATGATCTCACAGTTTGTGGGTTTGAGCCCCATGTCGGGCTCTGTGCTGACAGCTCAGAGCCTGGAAACCTGCTTCAGATTCTGTGCCTGCCTCTCTCTGCCCCTCACCCCCCCCTCAAAAGTAAATAATAAAAATTAAAAAAAAATTAAAAATAAAGTATAAGGATACATTTGATAGAAGTAGAAAGAAGAGGAAAAAAGAGCCCAATATGAACATATGTAACTGCTAGCTCATCTCTCACACTCTCTTTAGCTCTTTCTCCCCCTCTCTCTTTTTTTCTCCTCTTTCTCCCCTGCCCCCCCCCCCCGTGTCCCCTCCCTTCCCCAAACTGATTTACATTACTGCATCTTCTCTCCAACCTGGTGTTAAAGCATCCTAGGTCAATCCTGGGACCCCTCTCTTCTTTACTCTAGTTGGTCACATCTAGTTCCATGACTTTAAATTCAATCTAGAAATGAACAACTCTATTTTTATCTCCAATCTCAACCACTCCTGTGAACTCCAAGCTCACAACTCCTACATTTCCTCTTTGATATCAAATAAGGATCTCAAATCTAACATGACAAAACTCACCATTTGAATTTCCCCCAAGCTTTCCCTTTCCACTCTCTTGTCTGTCAGTAAATGGCAGCTGCCTTCCTTTCAGTGTTAATGTCTCATCTCATCTGATCCTTCAAAATAAAATCCATGTTAATTATCTTCCCCTTCTTCCACCCTCCTGTTGTTCCCCACATTTCCCCACCTTCTTCTCAGATCCCACCTCTTACCCTCTGCTGGATGGCCCTCAGCACTGCCATCCACACTGGCCTCCTACTTACTGCCACCACAGGGTATTTGCATTTGCTTTTCTGCCTGGAAAAGGCCCTCCTGCAGTTATCTGCACACCTTAATTCAAGTGTCTGCTCCATGATCACCTTCTCAAAAAGGCTTTCCTGAGCACAACTATGCGAAACAGCATCTAATACTCCATCCCCCTTACCTACTTTTAATTTCCCTTCACGGCCCTGACCACCCCTGGACTAACTACATATGTATTTGTGTCATTCTCTTGCTACTTAAACAATAGTTCCTAGAGGGTAGGACTTTGTTTTGTTCACTCTTGTGCCTCTGGTGCCTAAAACAGTGCCTGGCACACGGCAACTATTTGTTGAATGAATGAATTTCTGATACAGTGAGGCGCTCTGGATGATCAAAAAGCTGCATGATCGCTGCCAGAATGGTCTATAGGAGAGCAGAGAAGCAAGATCTAATTGAGAATATGTAGGTCCTGGGACACCTGGGTGGCTCAGTCGTTTAAGCATCTGACTTCAGCTCAGGTCATGATCTCACAGCTCATGGGTTCGAGGCCCACATTGAGCTCTGTGCTAACACCTCAGAGCCTGGAGCCTGCTTTGGATTCTGTGTCTCCCTCTCTCTCTGCTCCTCCTTGCTCATGCTCTGTCTCTCTCTCTCTCTCTCTCAAAAATAAACATTAAAAAAAATTTTTTTAAGAGAATATGTCAGTGCTAAAGATAAACTTTGTCTATTATACACATTGCCTAAAGTTAGATCCGTATTGTATCATTTATTTTTCAGTGTGAAATCTCAGAGAGCCTCCAAGTTCTACACTATTCATGGGAAACACTTTAAGTAATTTTGACAATAAAAAATAGAGCATGATGCAACCTCCCTTCCTACTTACCTTACACTTTAACTGTATCCTCTTTGGAGTATGAGGTATTGTCTGCAGCACAGTCTTTAAATTTATTTCTCTTTTTGTGACTCCATAGAAATTAAAAGGTGCTACCTTCTCCATTTGTATTCTTGGTTCATTCACAGCACAATTTAATGTGGAAACTCAGTGTTTTCATTTATCATGTGAGATTTGGACTTGGGTGTACGTGGAAGCTTTAACGTAGAAGCTACCATAGGGAGCGAGAGTGAGGAAGCAAGCAGAGTGAACAGGAAAGGAGAAAAAGCCAGTACAAAGGGAGATGACCCAGGCCACTGCTGCCAGCAACAGTCTTAAGTCCAGTGGAGCTTCCTCACAGGCCTGTGTAAAGTTCCTCCCATGGTGGTCCACCTTAAGGCAGGAGTATAGAGCAAGTGTAGGCCTACTATGTATGGCCCATGGGCCAAATCTGGCCAGAGGTTTTTTGAAAATAAAGTTTTATTGGAACACAGCCATGCTAATTTGTTCATTTATTGCTTATGGCTGTGTTGGGGCAAAAAGGACAGAGCTAATAGCTGCCACAGAGGGGCGCCTGGGTGGCTGAGTCAGTTAAACATCAGGTCATGATCTCCCGGTTTGTGAGTTCAAGCCCCATATCGAGCTCAATGCTGACAGCTCAGAGCCTGGAGCCTGCTTCAGATTCTGTGTGTCTCTCTCTCTCTGCCCCCTCCCCTTCTGACGCTTAGTCTCTCTCTCTCTCTCAACCTCTCAAAAAATAAATAAAACAATAAAAATTCTTTTAAAAAATAGTTGTCACAGAGACTATGGCCTATAAAATTTAATATAATTACCATCTGGCCCCTTGAGGAACAAATTTACCAGCCCTATTCTAGAGCATTTATCTTCAAGCTCCCATCCACCCTTGTTGGAGGATTTCTGGAGGAGCTCTGTCTCTCCCCTATTTCCTGGTCTTGCACATAAGAGAACCAAGTGATCTTACAGAGTTGAGAAGCCCCTGGCTAAATGTGGAAGTATGCTGCATGTGATCTAGGCTGGTTACTGTCAGTGAAAGCTGAGCCTGATCTGGCACAGAACTGCCCCTTGTAGCTTCAGCTGAAATTAAAACTGGACCAAGAGAATGTAAATCATGCCCCAGTGGCATCTACTAGTCTTGATTCCGAGATATGTTAACAAGTTTGTGCCCTGGTAAGTGAAAATCTATTTACAGATGAAAACACTTAACTAATGAGGATCCTAAATGAATGAGACTTTGAGAAAATTGACTTACTGATTGAGGCAATTATTACAAACTAATTGACGAGGGACTACTAATCCTAGCAATTTTACTAATGTACAATGAGGTAGAGTTTCCCTAACCTCTCCCATAAATTATTTTTATTCTCTTGCAAGCCATTAACACCCAAACAGTTTTTATTTTCATTTGACATTATTGTTCAATCTTATTTCTTATTCCACTGCCAGAAATTTAAAGAGATTTTGTGGTTGGGACGCCTGGCTGTCTCAGTCTAAGGGCCTGCAACTCTTGATCTCAGGGTCATGAGTTCGAGCCCCATATTGGGTGTAGAGGTTACTAAAAAAAAAAAGAAAAAAAAAACTTAAAAAAATTTTTTGTGGTTTGATATGTAATCTTCCAGATTTAAAACATTTTTCTATTTGACTATGTATCTATTTACATATGTTCAAAATAAACTATACCAACTGTTAACTAACTTGTTTTTCCCAAATGTAACATACATTAGACCTTCTTCCCTATTGGTGCAATAAAGATTCCTCATTATTTTTAATAGCTGTATAGTATTCCATCCATATACATGCTTTAACTGATTCCTCTGATAAATGTTAAATTGTTTCTAATTTTTTGCTATTTAAAATGATACTCAAAAAACAAAATAAAAAACAAAGAAAGAATGGTACTCTACATACCCACTGAGCAGGTCCTAGTTTGTAAATACCGATCTCCACTAAATGGAACTAGGACTCTTAGGAAAATGGCTCATTCCAGTACCAGGACAAGGACAGTGAGCCTAGAGCATCTTATTACAGCAGAATGTAGGAAAGTATTCTGAAAATGATTGGATTATGTCAAAAGGACATAGAAGTTTACTTTAAATGGGTCCATTTGTCAAACCTGGTCTAAATTTGAGTACCAAAAAAATAAAGATTAGGGGCGCCTGGATGGTTCAGTTGGTTAAGCGTCCAATTCTTCGTTTTGGCTCAGGTCTGATCTCACAGTTTCTGAGTTTGAGCCCTGCATTGGGCTCCACACTGACAACGCAGAGCCTGCTTAGGATTCCCTCCCTCTCCCCTCCCCTGCTCTAGCTCTCCCTCTCTCCCCAATGAAATATAAAAACTTAAAAAAAATAAAGATTATATCTCAATTCAGATAATATTGTTAATATTATATATTAATAAAGATTATTTTATTGACTAAAATTAGAAGTCACTAGTCCATACTGACAAAATCTAAAGACATGCAGAAAAAGAGAAAGCTCTTCCTTACAGTGGAAAGCAAATCATATAGAAGGAATGATGAGATTAGAAAATCACCATCAGGTTAACAATTGACTTGGGTGTGAATCAACATCAGAACCTAAATTAGTGAGTGAAAGTTTGAGGCGGAACCACATTTTTTTAGTCTCAAAGCATTTACCCACAAAAATACCTATTAGTTACAAAGAGAAATAAAATATGGTATTTTTATACTAGGATAACCTGGCAAACACCTTAGCCAAGTGTTCAAAGTTAACATTACCAGGAAGAAGATAAAACTTCTTCTTCCGCATGTGCCTCCTGGTCTAATACACTACGGGAAGGACTGAGTGGTAGTCGTACCGAAAGTGCATAACACGAACCTAATCGTGAGACTACATCAGACTAACCCAAAGGAAGACAAAGTCTACAACCTACCTGGCCTGTACTCTTTCAGAAATGTCAATGTCATGACATACAAAGAAAGACACAGAAACAGTTCCAGAATAAATGAAACTGAAGAGACATGACAACACAACCCATGGGTTTTCTTGCCCTACAGAACATTACTGGGAAAATTGAAGAAATCTGAATAAGTTCTCTAGGTGAGATAATAGTATTATATCACTATTAAATTCTTAACTTTGATAAGTGTACTGAGATTATACAGAAATGTTCTGGATTTTTAGGAAATATGTAATGAAGTATTTAAGAGTAATGGAATACTCTGTCTACGACTTACTCTCAAACACTGCAGGAAAAAAAGTTGTATAAGGGTGTGTGGAGAGAGAAAAAGAAGAGAAGAAAATAAATGTAATAAAGTATTAATATTTGGGAATTTGGGATAAAAGTTATATTCTTTGGTTATTCTTGTGATTTTTCTGTAAGCCTCAGATTATGCCAAGAGTAAATTTTGTAAATAGTGTTCTAGTGAACATCAAGGTATGTACATTCTTGTATCATTCTAAAGCTGTTACTATGACATCAATTCCAAGTGGAATTGACAAATCAAAGAATATACACATTCTGGGTTTTTAGAGAAACTGAAAAAATTCTATCTTACTCCCATGTGCCATTTGCTAATCCACAAATGATATAGGAGATAGTCTGATTCTGACACTTTGACATCAATGTACACTGTCCCTCTTTTGACTGCCAATCTGATAAGAAATGAGATCTCTTTGCTATTGGGGTTTGCTTTAGCAGATAGGTTGAATATCGCTTCATATATTTGGTAACCATTTGAATCTCATTCTCTGTAAAGTGTCTGTTCATATACTTTGCCATTTTGGGTGTCATTTTTTTCCTTAATAATTTATAAGTTGTTATGTTAATAACAGTAACTGATGTTAATATTGATCATGAATGTTGATTCTACTAGTTTATCCTTTCTTCAACTTTTTAATCATGCCTTACAATTTTATGTAGTCAAATCAGTCTTTTTTGTAGGGATTAGGATTTCATGTCACATTTTTTGAAAGTTCAAGACGTTTTTAAAAGTTTTATATTGATAGAAGGGAAGTTAATAACAATCTGTAAACCAAATGCTCCCCATGTTCTATGTTTAAAACAATTGTTATAGAATAGTTCAATTTTCCTAGCTTGCTAAAGATTTATGACAAATTTGGATCCCAAGGACAGGTTTGGTAGATTTCCCCCTACATCCACCCCCCCATTCCAGTCCTACTGTAACAGATGACAATACATGTAGGGAAAATGCTGTCATCCTTTCCAAATAAGCTATCTTTTCCCAGAAATAATATCTTAGTGTAAATATCCATCTGGAGAGAATCTAGTTGTTTTCTGCTTAGATGGGGCTGGCAGGCAGTGTCAGTCCCTTTGATCCCTTGAAAGCACATGGGCCTGTGGGCTGCCATCCTCTTGAAGGATACTGTCATTCCCTGTCAATCCATATTAGACAAGGATAGTGTTTTGTAACAATTTATCTCCTTCAAGGTGATTTAGTTATTTTCTGCCAAGATTATGCTAGAGGATGTCATTACTTTTGTCCTGTCTGTCTCGTTATTTTTATTGCCAGAGAATGTTGTCGTTTACTTTCACTGATAATCTATCTCTCTGAGAAAAGATTGTATTAATATTTTTGTGCTAGCTAAAAGCTTCATTTCTACACTGAAGAACATAGAAATAAGACTGCTGTCCCTGTTCTTTGAAGATGCTGTCACAAATAAACAATAAACAACCAGGAGGAAAAAAAGGCTTTGAAAACAGCAACATGTTATGCATAGAGTATTCTTAAAAGAAAAGAGCATCTATATAAGTGTTCAATTAAATGTAAATTAACATCTTTGTTTTTTTTTAATTTTTTTAATTTTTTTTCAATATATGAAATTTATTGTCAAATTGGTTTCCATACAACACCCAGTGCTCATCCCAAAAGGTGCCCTTCTCAATACCCATCACCCACCCTCCCCTCCCTCCCACCCCCCATCAACCCTCAGTTTGTTCTCAGTTTTTAAGAGTCTCTTATGCTTTGTCTCTCTCCCATTCTAACCTCTTTTTTTTTTCCTTCCCCTCCCCCATGGGTTTCTGTTAAGTTTCTCAGGATCCACATAAGGTAAATTAACATCTTCGAATCATGGTATATTGATTAAGATGAAAGATTTGGATTTCACCATTGCTAGCTAAGTAACACTGAATGTGTGTCACGTGTTGTTGTAGCTCACTTGCCTTATCTGTAATATAGAAATAATTGCTGTGCTATGTCCTAGTGTTGCCAAGATTTACATAGATAAATCCATGGAAAGTATTTTAATACTACTTATCAAGAACTCAAGGAACATTAGCTGTCATCATCATCATCATCATCAACATTATAAATAATTCTTATACATTGCAGTAATAACTATCTAAAATAATTAGATTCTAAAATAAGAGAACATACTTAATACTTCATAGTATTACCTGTAATACACAAATGCCCTTTAGCTGGACATTGACAGCCATTGACTGAACTCAAGAATAACTAAAACAACAACAAAAAAATCTGTACAACAGTTAGAGGAATATTTCCAATAATATGGTTTTAGTTGAGTCAAGCCTCTACAAAGAATATTTGTCATTTTTGGATAACAGTATTTTGCCATAATTGCCTCTTTAACTGCAGAGGTTTGTAATGGACTTGCTGTAAATAAGTGAAGGCTTCTTCCTCATGATGTCTTCTGCCATTTTTTTGACCATTCTGGAAAAGGTGGCTCTAGGACAACTCTTTCATTCAGACCTCGGACAGCTCCTTGCACAACCCCTTAAGTATCTCATCTGGTGACTCCCTAACTCAGTCTCTCTCTTGTTCAATTCCCCACTCCAATATTCCTCCTCCCAGCACCCCCCACCATTTAATTTAGAAGGATTTTATATTTACTCCTATTTCACATTTTGGAACAAAAACCAAGTTGCCAGGCAGTAATCACTATATGATGTATTAAAGGAGTTATATATCACAGTAGATAACATAAATATAGCACAAGGGGTAAGAACTAAAAAAATAAGTGCAAAAAATGACACTTAAAGAGTTATGAAACTTAAAACTGACTTCTGTGTCTAATCTCATCAGTAGTTACAATGACTGGTTCTATTAACATATTGGAGAGAATTACAAACACAGCATAGCTTTATTTAACATGATGAAGTAACTCATTATATCCCTGGAAACAATGGACATTGACTGAATAAAGATGGATTGATTCATTGGCAATTGAAATGCCCTACCCAATATGTGCTAACTAACGAAATAGTAAAGGGAGGCTATACTGGAGAGCAACAATTAACATGCTCTATGCCCTTTTAAAATTTATTGATATATGATTAAGACACAGTGAAATGCATAGATTTTAGGAGTACTTTCAGTTTTAACAAATGTAGACACCCATGTAATCCACACATTTCTCAAGATATAGGCCATTTCTCTCCTTAGGAAGTTCCTGTGCCCTTTTCCCAGTCAATCCCTCCCACCCAGAAAGCAACATTTTTCAGATTCCTATCACAAAATATTAATTGCACTTGGTTTAGAACATCCTGTAAGTGGAATCAGGCAATACTTACTTTTTGGATTCTAGCTTCTTCCACTGTGTAGTATTGTTTGAGCTACATCCATACTGCAGAGTGTGACACTAATTTAATCCTTTTTTTCTGAATAGTATTCCATTGTATGAATATACTAGTTTGTTTATCTATTCTTCTGTTGATGGACACACACGTGGGCAGTTTCCAGTTTTTACTATTATGAATATAGCTGCTATAAACGTTCTTCTACTTGGCTTTATATTGATACATATTTTCATTTCAGATAAACATCAGGAAGCACGATGTTATGTAAATATATAATTTTTCACTTTATAAGAAATTGCCACACTATTTCCCAAAGTGGTTTAACAGTTTTATTCCTACTGGCATTGTGAGAATTCTGAAAGTTCCATATCCTTGACAGCATTTGGTGTTGCAAGATTTTGGTGTTGTTGTTTTCATTTTAACCCTTCTGGCAAGAGGTATCTCCTTGTGGTTTTAATTTGCTTTCCTGTGCTTGATAATGCTGAGCAATAAGTATTTTTGTCAGATATATTACAAAGAATTACAAATATTTTCTCTGGGGTCTGTGAATCGACTATTCATTTCTTAGTGGTGTCTTTGGAAGAACAGAAGTTTTTGATTGTTCTGAACTTCAATTAACATTTTTTTCCTTTTATGATTAATGCTTTCTGTGTCATTGCTAAGAGATTTTCATTTTACCCAAGGTTGCAAAGCTATTTTATAATGAATGCTTCTAGAAACTTTATTAATTCAGCCTTTATATTTAGCCTTTATATTTAAGTCTACAAGTCCTCTTGAATTAATTTTAGTGTGTAATGTGGAAAAGGTAGTGTAGGTGTGTTCATTTTTTTCCCATCTAGATATCCAAATATTCCTATAACATTGATCAAAAACATACTTTCAGCATAGAACCACTTGGGTACTTTTGTATCAAGTCATTTGACTGTACATACATTGGTCTATTTGGGGGCTCCTTATTCTGTGCCATCGGTCCTTTTGTCTACATTTTGATCAATATCACACTATATCACTATACTTTCACAAGGAGATTTGCATACTATACCTTTAGATAAGTCTTGAAATCAAGTAATGTTAAGCCCTCCAACTTCTAAGACTATTGTAGCCATTTTATATTCTTTAAATCTTTCACAAAACTTTTAGAACCAGCTTAACAATTTCTCAAAAAGTCTTATAGTCATTTTCATTAAGATTTCATTGAATATATAGATCAATTTGGGAAAAATTTACATCTTAAAAATATTGAATCTTCCTGTCCAAGAACATGGTACATCTTTATTTATTTAGGTTTGCTTCAGTTGCTCTCAGCAGTGTTTTGTAGCTTTCAGTGTAGAAGTTCTACACATTTTTTGTTAGGTTTATTCCTAAGTATTTTATGATTTTGGATGCTACTACAAATGCTGATTGTTTTTTAAATCTTTTTCAATTGTTCAGTGCTATTATAGAGAAAAATAATTGAGTTCTGTATACTAATTTTGGATTCTCAGCATGTTAAATTCACTTACTTTTAGTCGGTATTTAGAGATTTTTTTTAGGATTTTCAGTATATAATATCATCTGAAAATAGTTTTACGTTTGCCTTCAAATTTTGTCTTTTTGTTTTTATCATGGAATTAGCTAGAATGCCTAAATAGTACGATGTTGAACAGTAGTGGGGAAAGTTTTAACATTGCAACACTGAGCAGTAGGCTTTTCACAAATGTGTCATATCAGATGAGTGAATTTTCTATCTGTAATTTTTTGTGAACTTTTACTATGAATATGTGCTAAATTTTGCCAAATACTATTTCTGCATTTCTTGCAGTGACTGTGGTTTTTTCCTACCTTAAACTATTAACCTGAATTACGTCAATTTTTTAATGTTAAAAGAATCTTGCAGGGTGACTGGATGGCTCAGTCAGTTAAGTGTCCAACTCTTGATTTCAGCTCAGGTCATGATCTCATGGTTGGTGAGATCAAGCCTCTCATCAGGGTCTGTGCTCTCTCCCTCTCTCTCGAAATAAATAAACATTTAAAAAAAGAATCTTGCATTTATGTCTAAACCCCACATGGTCATGATCTATTATGGTTTTAGTATACATTACTTAATTTGATGTGCTAATATTTTGTTAAGGTTTTCTACATCTATGGTTAGAAGCAATATTAGTTCTTTTTTTTTTTTTTTTTCTTGTGGCATTTATTATCTGGTTTTGGTAACAGCATTATGCTGGCTTTACAAAATGAATTGAGACGTGTTTTTCTTTTTTTCTATTTTCTGAAAAAGTCATGTAAGCTTAATATTATTTCTTTATTTAATTTTTTTTAACGTTTGTTTATTTTTGAGACAGAGAGAGACAGAGCATGAATGGGGGAGGGGCAGAGAGAGAGGGAGACACAGAATTGGAAGCAGGCTCTAGGCTCTGAGCCATCAGCCCAGAGCCCGACGCGGGGCTTGAACTTACGGACCGTGAGATCGTTACCTGAGCTGAAGTCGGACGCTTAACCGACTGAGCCACCCAGGCACCCCTTAATATTATTTCTTAATTAAATGTTTGATAGAACTCACCAGTGAAGACATCTGGGTCAGAAGTTCTCTTTGTGGAAAGGTTTTTATGAAAAGTTCAATCTTTTTAACAGCGTAGGGTATATTACCTTTTTATTGCTGTGTTAACAAAGTATCCCTAAAACTCAGCAGCTTAAAAGAACAAACATTTACTATCTCATGCTTTCTGTGGGTCAGGAATTAGGGAGCAGCTCAACTGGGTGCTTCTGGCTCAGAATCTCTCACGAGATTTCAGTCAAGCTGTCAGCCAAGGCTGCGGTCATCTGAAGACTCAGCTGGAGAATCCACCTTCAGCTCATTCACAGGTCTTTGGCAGGACTCGCTGGTCATTGACTGGCAGTTCTTCCCCTTGTGGGCTTCTCCTAGGCTGACTAACTGCTGTCCTTACAAAATGGCAGCTGGCTTACCATTGAGTGAGTGATACAAGACAGGGATACAGACAGATACAGATACAGATAAGATATACAGAGAGATACCCATGATCTCTTTTGTAACTGAATCTCAGAACTGAACATGCATAATTTCTGTTGTATTCTGTTGGTCATAGAGGCCAATTTGTATAAAACATGTGAAGGGACAATACAAAGGTGTAAATACCAGTATTGTTAAATTTACAGATCAATACAATTATAAACAGTGGAAAAATAAATGTATGCTTTTCATAAAAAGGAAGTATTCACCCTAATATCTGTATGTATATTAGGAGTTTTATGCTTCTTTGTGACACTGATACAGAGAGGCATTGACAAACTGGAGTATGTAGGCAAGATAATAGACAACAGATAGTGCAGTGTTTCTCAAATGCCAAATGAAGAATGGTACCTACAATTGGCTGAAAATTTGAAAATTAACATATTCTTTGATCTGATGGGCCCACCAGTAAGGATTTATCCTGAGAAAATACCTGGATAAGTACACAAAGGATTGTGTGCAAAGAGTCTTCACTGTGTTGGGGGTGCCTGGCTGTGACTTTTAATCTTAAGGTCGTGAATTCAAGACCTCACTGGGCATGGAGCCTACTTTAAATAAACTAATTATTTTTTTAAAAAGCCAAGAATCTTCACAGTGTTATTTAGCAAAGAAAAATAGGCAAAGAACTTACTTGTTCAAATGTAAAGGAATGTTACATAAAATTGGTATTTTATAGCCATCAAAATGATTTTCTAAAGGAATATTCATTAACATGAAAATATTTTTATTATTTGTTCTAAGTAAAATAAAAACAAGTCACAAAAATAGAATTGCCAGAGAATGATCCCATTGTAAGAAACATACATGTATGAAAAAACATCTAGGGGGCCCCTGGGTGGCTCAGTCATTTGAGAGTCCGACTCTTGATTTCAGCTCAGGTCAGGCTCTCATGGTTCATGAGATCAAGCCCCATGTCAAGCTCCACACTAAGTGTTGAACCTGCTTGGCATTCTCTCTCCTCTGCCCCTCTTCCCTGCTTAAGTGCTCCCTCTCTCTCTCTCTCTAAAATAAATAAAAATGAAAAAAAAATTTAAGTCTAGATATTATTACTCAAAATATTAAGTGTTATACCAGAGTGGACATGTTTTAGTTTACCCAGTATCTATTTCTCCTTTTCCTAGTAACAAGACCTAGACTTTGCAATTGTCCCTCTCTTATCCTCTGTTCGATGACTGAGTAGAATTAACTCAAACCCAAGTTCAACAAAGAAGTTGGCATATGACCTAATCTCAAGCAATCACTGTATTGCCAGCCAGCCACAGACATTGAATCAGCATTAGGATTGAGAGAGTCAAACCCCAGACTTTTGTATGAATAATTCTAGAGCTAGAGTGGTTACATTGCTCCTTTGTGGAAGCCAAGAGATGGAGGGAGTACCTGGTGAGATCATTTGACTGTATATCTGCAGTCAAGCCCTAGTGTCCTCATCTCATTTAGGCTCCACTACCCTATGTTCTATCATCACCTTTCTCCCCACCATGTACACCTCTACCCGACTTAGCTGCAACTCATGGCTTTTGTACTGAATTAGGAAAAAAGGAAGAAAAAGTGGAAGTGAAGGAGGGATGAATAGAGAGAGGGAAGAAGAAGTCTTGCATTTCATTCATTTATGAAAAGATGGCTATGTAAGAAATTAGGGAAAATTATTTTAGACAAATGAAAACAGAAGGGGAAGCATGACCATTGTCTTCATGGAGGTTAAGGACTCACATGTAGAAACAAAAAGAACGATTTTGAATTCAATGGTCTAAGTTACAGGGAGGCACATTTGCTTCAGTATAAGCAACATAGTGTTCTAACAATGAGAGCTGTCTAGAGGTAAAATAGGATGCCTTGTAAAGTTCGGAACCCCTTGTAACCAGAAGCATTGAAGCAGAGACTGGATGTCAGTCATCAGAGTTTTGTACAGGAGCTTCATCCCTGCTTTAAAAGAAGGGTAGTACCAAATGATAACTAAATTAGTTAACCTGGGTAGGTAACTAACTTGGGATCCCTGGGCTTTTGTTTCATCTTTTTATTTTCCTAATCTGATAAATGAGTCTTTGCCCAGCACGCTTTTTAACATAACTCAAAAAATGTCTGAAAGAGCATACTTGGGAAAGGCTGTACTCAATTTTCTAGTGGCAAAAATAACTAGGTCCTGATCTTCTTGTGACTCAGAACAATCAGTAGTCAGTGCATTAAATACAAAAAACCTAACATGACACACAGTTCCCTTTTGAAAAATAAAGCTATTTTGAATTACACAGAGAAGAGAAATTTCCCTTGGATAAAATTGAAAACATTACATACCATATCAAGCAAAGAGAAACATTATATTTTTATCAGCATGGGACTCTAGAGTGTTTTTTATGAAAACATGAGCATGACAAAGTGAAAAAAACCCAAAAAATATTGATAAATTTCTGAACTGTCAGATTTTAGCTAATGGAGTAAAATCTCTCAGGTCCTTATGGAGTAAATTTTACACATGAGTGTTCATTCCTTTAAGCACTAAAAGTTTTGTTTTGATAGAAGTCTTTTTACAAATATATAGGTATATTTGCCACTTTCCTGCCTTAACAGAGAATGCCAAAAAATAATAATAATTAATGTCTGAATGACCCACAGAACTACTGCTGTATACTCAACTCACATGGAGTCCCTCAGACTCTTCTGAAGCATATATATATCCCTACATTAGCATGATCTTTTTTTTTTAGTTTTTTTTTTAATTTTTTTTAACGTTTTATTTATTTTTGAGACAGAGAGAGACAGAGCATGAACAGGGGAGAGTCAGCGAGAGGGAGACACAGAATCTGAAACAGGCTCCAGGCTCTGAGCTGTCAGCACAGAGCCCGACACGGGGTTCGAACTCACGGACCGTGAGATCATGACCTGAGCCGAAGTCGGCCGCCCAACCGACTGAGCCACCCAGGCGCCCCTTTTTTTTAGTTTTTTTTAATGTTTATTTATTTTGGAGAGAGAGAGAGAGAGACAGAGCATGAACAGGGGAGTGGCAGAGAGAGAGAGACACACACACACACACAGAATCCGAAGCAGGCTCCAGGCTCTGAGCTGTCAGCACAGAGCCTGATGTGGGGCTCCAAATCACGAATGGTGAGGTCATGACCTGAGCCGAAGTCAGATGCTTAACCGACTGAGCCACCCGGGTGCCCCCCTACGTTAGCATGCTCTTAATGTGTGGTTTTAGTAGTGTCTCCTTTTTAAAGTTTTCTGGTTTTCTTCCTTACTATCAGACTCCAGTCTGTCATTCTTCAATGCTGCTAATAAATCTATCTCTGGCAGCCTTTTTTTTCTGACATTAAGTTTGCTGCTTTTTTATCTGTTGCGGTTTTGAAAAATGGGTAACTTAAGCAGAATAAGAACACACAAGAAAGATGAAATCAAAATGGAGGACAGAGCGCATGTGTGTGCTTCAGCTTCCTTTCCCAAATCCCTAGAAATGAAAGAAATATATGCTGTATGAGTACAATACAAGAATGCATGACATTTTTATAATGACTTTATTTGAAGTGTCTAACTCCTGAGAGTATCTTGGTTCATACCTTCTCCCTTCACTGGTGGGGCTAGAATTGAGGATTTTTCACGTAGAGACAATGGAAACCACATGGCTTGTGGGAAAGAGGCTTGACAAAAAACCAAACATGTTCAGGATGCCCGCACATGCTCCGAGGAGGCCTTCCCCACCACCATCCTGGCCACTTGTTAAATTTAAAAAAGCTTGGATTTTAAAATGAGAAACTGCCCCTTTTTAGTTTAACTTGAGCAGGATTCACATTTTCTTCAAGTTGATAGGGAAACAGCTTATAAGAATGGTAAGTTTTAATTTATGTTTAAATTATTAACTCCATAAAATATACCTTAGTAGTTTTGGAGCTACAGACTCATGAGTGTTTTCAGTTCCAGAAAATTCCAAGTTATCATTGCTTCCAGTGTTACCTCTCTGCCAGTCCCTCCATTCTCTTCCCCTAAGACTCTTGTTAGAAGGAGTTAGAATCTTCAAATCTTTCCTCTTCATCTCTTCCTTGCCTTTTCATATTTTAATCTCTTTTGTCCCTCTGTGCTGTGTTTTGGGTGAATTCGGCAGGCTATCTTCTCATTCCCTAATTCTGTCTTTGCCTATGCCAGTGTGTCAATTATCTATTGTCTAAAGAATTACTTCAAAATGTACTGGTTTGAAATAAGAACAATTTATTGCTTCGTGAGTTAGTGGGTTGGCGAAGTGGCTTTTCTGATAGCCTTGTCTGGACCCCCTCATGCACTACAGCTACCTGGCAGGTCAGCTAGAGTCTTGGCTTCACTGAGCTGTGGGACAGCTGAGGTGGCTGAACCTCTCATTCCACATGATCCCTCCCTGCCCAGGAGGTAACCAAGGCTTCTTCCATGGTGGCTTTAGTGTTCCCAGTATGAGTATGTAAGACCCAATACTTTCCAGGTCTCAACTTGCATCAATTTTGCTAGTGATCCATGGGCTAAAACAAGTCACAGAGAAGTAGACTCCTCCTTTTGATGGCAGGAGCTACAAAAAAAAGTGAATGGCCATTCTTCACAGTTTCCCATACCTGGCTAGAATTTATTCATCATCTACATTTTGTATTGCAAGTATAGTTTTTCATTTCTAATATTTGTAACTCTTTTATCATATCCATATATTCTCTTTTTATGCCTATTTTGTTTCATAAAATCTTGTTTTGTAATGAATGTAATTTTTTATTTCTTTCTTTGAAAGAACAAACTTATTTAAGATCTTTGTCATCTTGTGCCATGGAACTGATTTCATTTGGGGTGAATGAATGTTCTGCTTGTTAACTTTGTTGGCTGTCTTGTTCTTATCCTTACTTTTTTCATGAGGTTCATTTTGAGGGTTAGATTTTGTTGTGATTTGTTGTTTCAGTCCTCAGTCTCTCTCTTCCACCTATCCTACTTTTACTTCTTCTCCCACTCTTTCAGACCTCTGGTCCAGAATTGAGTCTTATAATGTGTTTTGGGATCTCATGCTATTACGACCTATGGGTTTATAATGGATTTAGGCCCAGGGCCAGAGGACAGCTTGACTCAATTTCCAGTCACAAGTCTCCCTGCTTCCTGCTTGCTTAGCTACACCTTCCTGTGAGCCCCAGACAGAGGGTCAGCAGCAAGAAGGTGGAGGGTAAAAATATGGGGCCTTTCCTATTTCAGCTTCCTTTCATAGGGGTGAGTAAGAAAGTTTCCACTCCAGCCACTGGCTTTAAGCTATGAGTCAGCCCAGGTCCCCTGTCTCCTATGGAGGATTTTTAATCTTCATTACCAATGGGAGCCATCCTTTCCCCACTTCTGTTTCCAGACTCATCATCTGGCAGGCCTTCAACTTCAGTCCCACTTATTCATATTTCTATTGGTTTATGAGCCATGTAGATGTTTACATGTTATGGCTTCTGTCTACGGATTTTACATTTCATCTGTTATGGCTATGGGTTTCAACAAGATGAAGTGTGTTACACATGAATTTATTACCCAACTGACCAAAGTCCCACAATAGTTTTAGCAAAGCACCTCATATTAAACTCAGAAGTACATGACAAGCACAGGACAAAATGTTCAATTATTAACCATTAAGGAAGTATAAATTAAAACCACAATGAGGTGTTAACCATGTGATTATTAGAATCGCTAAAATTAAAAGTCTGATCAATACCAAGTGTTGACAAAGAGGTACAGCAAGAGGACTTTTCATACACATTGGCAGGAATGAAAAATCATACAACCAATTTGGAAAATAGCCTAGCAGTTTCTTAAAAAGTTAACACTTAGGTACCTACATATGATTTAGCCATTCCACTCTTGGGTATTTACCCAACTAATGCATTCATCCATATAGACACCTGTACAGGAATGTTTATGACAGTTTTATTTGTAATGACCAAAAATCCAAATTCTGTCAACACCTGAATGGGTAAATAAATTGTGATATATATATACAATGGAATTCGACTTGACAATTGAAAAGAATGAACTATTAATAGAGTATAGCATGAATGAATCTCAAAAGAATTAGCTGAGTGAAAGAAGCCAGACAAAAAAAGAATACATACCATATGTTTCATTTTATAAACATTCTAGAAAATGCAAACTAGGGGCACTTGGGTGGTTCAGTCAATTGAGCATCTGACTCTTGATTTCTGCTCAGGTTATGATCTCACGGTTGTGAGACTGAGCCCTCTTGTGGACTCTGTGCTGTGCATGGAGCCTGTTTGGGATTCTCTCTCTCCCTGTCTCTCTCTGCCCCTCCCCTGTTCATATGTTTTCTCCCTCTCTCTCTCTCAAAATAAAATAAAATAAGGAAAATGCAAACTAATGTATAGTGACAAAAATTAAATCAGTTGTTGTCTGGAGATGGAGATGGGAAACAGTACAGTAGAAGGTAGAAATTACAGAGTTATGAAGGAACTTTTCTAGGTGATGGACATGTTCATTATGGTGATGGTTTCATAGTACTTATATATCAAACTTAAATTGTAAACTTTATATCCAGTTTATTATATACTAATTATGCATTAATACAACTTTTAAAAAATAATTTGATGCTATATATTTCTGAGCTAGTTTAACTTGGACATACTCGTTTCACTTAAGAGAAAATTATAATGCTGACAAAAATATTAACAATGACAACTAACACTGGGCACTTTGCCATGCCAGTTATTATGTTAAACATTTCGCTTAGGTCATCTCACTTGGTTCCTTCAATAAACTTATCAATAAGGAATTACTAAATATCCCATTAACCAGATAAAATAGTCAAAAGATGAAGTAACTTGCCTAGGAGGTGACATATAGGTAAGTGCCCCAAAATGGGATTTGAACCATAAACTGTGGTTGTAGGGCCCAAGCTTTGAACACTTACCCCTAATTGGGCAAGAAGGACAATTTGTCTCACTCTTACTCAGTTTCCTAGTCTTATCCTTTAAAACTGCCCTCCCTCACCCTTATTTTTATCTGCTCCTAGGAAAGTCTAAAAAGCTTGTTCCCAAGGATGGAGGTTGAGAAAGAGCACAACCTTTTGGCTATGTCTCACCAGGTTACCTATGTAAGGAAAAACTGAAGGACTAAAATTATGGGGTATCCTTGCTAGTTCATACATCTGGTGATCACCTTTGCTTGTCTTTACTGGACTATTTTACACTTTTGTAGACATAGAAATTGTAGAAAATGAATAATAATGCAATAATTCTTTTCCATAGAAATGCAAATTGTCTGGTAAAATGCTATATTGATTATTGCTCTCTAGACATTGACTTCTTTTAGCCTGTGTTTTATTTATATATATATTCATTTCAGCATTTCTCATCTGACTATAAGTTGTCTTTTAAACTACATAAAATCTTTGACATGTGTTCATTTTTGTTTGTATGAGAGACATGATTTTATCCTTTAAAAATCTATCCTTTTGGGGAGTCTGGGTGGCTCAGTTGGTTGAGCAACCAACTTCGGCTCAGGTCATGATCTTGCCATTTGTGGGTTTGAGCCCCATGTCGGGCTCTGTGCTGACAGCTCAGAGCCTGGAGCCTGCTTCGGATTCTGTGTCTCCCCCTTTCTCTGCCCCTCCCCTGCTCATGCTCTCTCTCTCTCTCTCTCTCTCAATAGTAAATTAACATTTAAAGATTTTTTTAAATCTATCCTTTAATACATATATATTATAATTTAAAATAATTCTAAAAATATATTACCTAACAGAGCAAGCAACTTACTGAGTTTAGTGATCTCTTCCTAACCCTGTCCAACCACGAAATTCCCTTTGTATATACTTTCAATGACTGTGAGGATTTCAATTCTAATGTAAGACAATGGTGAGCCCCTCCCATTGCATCTAATTACATAAAGTAAAATTGGGGAAAGGAAAATAGAGACTAGACACAAAATAGAGTTGGAGAAGTAAAAATGGGCTTCCCTTTCCATAATGGGACATAAAGTTTAAAGAGAAGAGGAGGAAAAGTAAATGCAGATTTTAAGATTGCCTCCTTGTGACATCTGTAAGGAGAAAGGAAGGAAGCCAAATACATGTTCTTTGGCTTGAGGTGATCATAGAAAGAGCTGAGACCTTATAAAACTGAGTATTTGGAAAGAAAGTAAGAAATACCTGCTCTATGATGATGAATATATTAAATACAGATGACTCACAGTTTTTTCCAGTACAAATATCCAAGTTGTTCTGCGTCCCTTAGTTAAGGCAATAAGGTGGTAAGACAAAGCAGATGAGGAGGCCTGACAATGATGCAGGTGCCTGGAGCATAAGAGTAAATAACGATAGGCACAGAAAATCAAAAAAGCATTGGTAGGTCTAGAAGTGAACAAAAGCTTGTTATCCAGGTTATCTACCATAAAAGAAAATAAGTGTATGGATATGTGGTTAAAACTAAAAGAGGGAAATTTTGAAAGTTTTCTATGAGAACAGTAAGTGGGAATTGAATACAGCATATATTATTTAAGGTATATAAAATATCATTGATGCTGTTCTTATAAATAAATCATGTTTTATCTAAGATGACATTAAAAATATTTAACAACCTTAAGGCAGAAGGAAGACCTATATTGAAGGATGCATGGCCCAGTGGAGCAAGGTTCTGGAGGTCGTTTGCTGTGCCTGACATTGAGCTGAGATCCATGGGGGACGATTGAGAATCCAGTAGCCCTCAGGGAAATAACCAAGATTACTAGGGCAAGTGTCTGGCACTTGGAAGGCTTGGGGTAGTGGCTATTTACAAATTGCATAGAATTGTTTTCTATTTTAATTAAAATGCCTCTCTCTTTCTCTCTCTGTCTCTCTCTCTCATAAGTATACTTGGTACTGCTCACCTAAACAGAAAAAAAACAAAGAACTCTAAAAGAACTGGTCACTGCATGAGTTAGGAATGTGCAGAGCTACAAATAAGAGAAACTCTACCACAGGGGCTTAATAGAAATGTTTTTCATGTCATTAAAAAAAAACAACAAAAACAAAAAAACCCACTAAACCAGACTAGATATGAGCATTCCAAGGCTTGGATATAATGATGCATAGTGACATCATCAGGGACCCAGTCTCCTTCCATCTTCATGTTCCTCTGTCCTTAGCCATTCTCATCATGCTTGTTGCCTCATTGTTGCAAGATGATTCTTACCCCACCACACTTCACATCTGTTTCAGGAAAGAATGAGATGGAAAGGTGAAGGAGTAGTACCTATCTCAGGAAATTAGGTGCACAGCAGACATTTGTCTGCCTTTGGCCAGAAGTGTGTCACGTTATGTACCCTACATGCCATGGCAGCATCAGGAAGTCAGTATTTTTAGTGATGCACTTTGTTGCCTTGAACAAAATGAGAATTCATTAGTAAGGATGAAGGGGAAAATAAATATTGGTTGGATAAAAATATACTACACTCATCTAAAACCTTCATCAAAACTCGGATAGAATTGGCTCTACCAATGAATTCTTAACGTTTACAAAAAAGTCTTAAAATAGCAAAGTACAGTTCAGTCTGCTACGGGTTTTTAAATAATGTATTGTGTCATTCAGTAAATGTTGTTATTTTTAAATTTCACATCTGCAGGGATGTATGTAATCACAACCTCATGTTTAAGTGGAAACCATTGTATTACACATAAGCTGTTTCCAAACATGTATAACTAATCAAATTTTTAAGCCAAATTTCTTCATCCATGCAGAAAAAACACTCCTCATTGATGTTCATATAAAAGCTTTTCATGAATGGAAGATTAATTTTGTAGTGTTTGAGGAGAGAGAAAGGGCATAATTTAAAAATTGTAAAATTATCTTAGTTGAGGCAATAAAATGTAAAGGAATTTTCAACTTAAAAAACATTTTAATTTCAGAGTTACTTGCCCCTTTAAGTTAGTTTTATTTTGTTCTTTGATTCTGCTGCTTTTCTAAGGTGATCTTCAGTTTCCATTCTGTCTTTCTCTATTTTTGTTTGACTTAATTTTTTTCTCCATTTCAGAATGGAATTTTTATAAGAGTGGCAGATTTTTTTTCCCAAATTGCCCAACATTATGTATCTCTATTCTAGAAAATGGGATTCTCATTTGTCTCTGCAAAGAGGCTTTTCATGGTTTCTAGTGCAGCAAATGCAATTCAATAAGTTATGCTCCCAGTTTAAAAACATCTATGATGAAATAATGTGTAAGAGTTCATTGGAGAATAACCCTTGCATAAAGCGTTTGAACATCGCTTATTTAGTCTGAATCCCGGTTTGGGAAGAAAAATGTTTTCAGAATAGTTTCCTTTTGGTAACTGTTAATACTGCTGGATCCTCTCCTTTAAATGCAGCAGAGAGTAGAGGGGAATCCAGTAGAGACCAACATACACAGTTAAGACCCTGATACTCACCTATAGCACATATAGTGCTATAATGCCTCAATCAAAAACTGAACATTTCTCTGAGAAATAAAACTGGAGGGCAAAAAAGTGACATTTCCAAGAGAGATGTTGGTTCCATATTCAAGCTATACCTATGTTCAATTCAAATCAACTGAAGTAAGTAGACTGAAATATATATTACATTGCTTGAAGTCCATTTACCCTAAATTTATTGGTCACTAATGACCAATGTGTGGTGGTGATCTCCTTTCCGTCTTTTCCTTCTCAAGCCCAGACAATGCCTATTTGACATTGAATGGACCCAGTGAGTCATCTAGGTCTGATCAGAGATAACTGTAAACTTGGCCAGAATTTGTTATCACTGTAAAATGTCCTATCCTGCTAGTGTGAGTATAAGTTGGTTCAACTTTTTGGAAGATCATTTGACGATGCATCAAGGGTCTTTAAAAAACACAGCACTTCTACTTTGTGCTCACAGCTGATCATCTTTGGGTAAAGTAGATTTGTATACAGATGTTTATCATAGTATGTTTACAAAAGAAATAATGAAAAAAACCTCTAATTATTAGGTTATTATGACATAACCTAATATATGTGATTATGACCAAAGATAGGGGGGAAAGGTAAAGTTTGAAATAGTAGGTATTGCACGATCTGCCTGAGTTTTTAAAACTATTCATACAGTAAGACCCAGCATAGAAAAATGTTTTCCTGAAAGAAAATTCAACCATGTCATATCTAGGTAAAGTGAGTGCAAACCTTATACACATAGATGATTAATTATTTTGATTAAATTCCTAAACATAGAGACGATCCAGTATACAGTTATTTTTAAATGGTTTATATCACATTTTCAAACGACCATCCATGAGTGTTACACCAATTTATGTATTTTTATTGTAAGCAAGCCAATTTTCTACTCAGGTGTACCTAGCTTACAAGGTCTTTTTTATATTTTTCTTTTTTCTTTTTTAAGTGTATCTATTTATTTTGAGAGAGACAGAGATGGTGCAAGTGGGGGAGGGGCAGAGAGAGAGGGATAGAGGGAATCCCAAGGAGGCTCCTCACCATCAGTGCGGAGCCCAACACAGGCTGGAACCCACAAAACTGTGAGATCATGACCTGAGCCAAAACCAAGAGTTGAGTACTTAACCAACTGAGCCACCCAGGCACCTCTATATTTTTCTTAATTGCCCAAATTAGCTACATTAAAGAACAACATCTTAATAATAAAAAAATACTTATACACATATGAAGATACAGTATTGAAAATGCAGATCAAATAAGATGGAACATCTTGTCCTTCAAGAGTGATTATCAAGTGTTTCCTGGAATCTGCCTGAGACGCACACATTAACCTCAAGTATCTGTCCACCTTCCTTTTTTGACTAATTGGTGTTTCTATTTGCGTCTCATCATCCACCTTACATTAAAGGTGCCAAAGGGGCACCTGGGTGGCTCAGTTACTTGAGTGTCAGACTTCAGCTCAGGTCATGATCTCACAGTTCATGAGTTCAAGGCCCACATTGGGCTATGAGCTGTCAACACAGAACCCCTCTTTCTCTGTTCCCCTCTTTCTCTGCCCCTCCCCCGCTCATGCTCACTCTCTCTCTCTCTCTCTCTCTCTCTCTCAAAAATAAACATTAAAAAAAAGAAGTGCCAAAAATGGGACTCCCAGGCTACCTCCCACTAGCATCATTTCTATTACCGGCACCATTCTTCTCTCACACTTGAAACCTTTGAGCAATCTTTGACTTCTCCTTTCTTGCCTACCATATCCAGTTACCACTGAACCTGTTCTCTGTCCTTTTCTATTCCCATGGCTCCCACCCTAGCACAGGTTTTTCATTACCTCTTTCCTGCGATAAGTACGTATTTAGTGCCTGCTGTGCACAAGGCTATGATACTGGGACAGAGGCTGTTCCTACCCACATGGAATGTCTAGTCTAGCAGGGTGGATAGACAGTAAATGACAAATTACAGAATTAATCCTACAACTACAACTGTGGTAATGCTTGATGGAAGAAAGTCTGACAATTGTAAGAGCAAGTAACTAGAGAGAACATATCTAGTCTGCAGAGCTCAGGTTGAAGATGGCTGGAGGAAGTGCCTTTTTTTTTTGAGCTCTGAAGTGGAGGCATTAACTAAGTGAAGCAAGGAGAGAGTAATCTAGGCGTAACGAACGAGGTGTTCAAGAAAACTGAGGAGGAAAGGACTTGGGGCGTTCAGAATACCGGGACAAAGCCAAGTTGGATGGAGGGCAAAGAGAGGAGGAGAATGGTTTGCCCTGAGGCTGCCAAGGTAGGGTGTCCATATCATCCAGCCCTTTGTAGGCTATGTACTACATTGTAGACATCAAACAGGATAAAATTTGCCTCTCTGCCTCTGGGTTACAGCCTCTTCAATTATTCTCGCCCACTAGAACTAGATATATCTTTCAAAAAGATCTGCTGGAACACATCAGTTTCCTAACACAAAGAAAACTGGAAAAAAAAAATCACTTAGTAACTCACCACTGCCTATGAACTCAGGGAGACTCTTAGGCTTTGGTGTAGGCTGAATTGTGTCCCCATCAAAATTCATATGCTGAAGTCTCTACCCCTAGTATCTTAGAATGTGACCTTATTTGGTAATAGGGGACATGGGATCATTGCAGGTGTAATAGTTCAGATAAGGTCATTCTGGATCAGGGTGGGGTCCTCATCCAGTATGACTGGTGTCCTTATAAAAGGCGAAATTTGGGCCCAGACATATGTACACGGCAAGAACAAATCAAGGAACTACCAGAAGCTATGAGACAGTCCTAGAATAAATCATTTGCTATCATGTCCAGAGGGAGCATGTCAGACTTCTGAACTCCACGTGAGGCAATAAATTTCTGTTGTTTAAGCCATTCAGTTGGTGATGCTTTGTTACAGCAATCCCAGCAAACTAGCACCAACTTTTAACTTGAAATTTTTCATTTGAGATAAATTGAACTGTTGTCCTCAGACATACAAGAGGAATACCATCTTTCTTGTTTTCCTTATTTCCTGACTAAAATAATCTCTCTCTCTGCTTATCTGTATCAGTTTTTCCTTATAAAGCCAACCTATGGGAACCCCCTTCTCTTCTGAAGCCTCATATAATTATTTTTTTAATGTCATATTCATGCAACTCTTGTAAGCTACCTTAAATAATTTAAGGGACATGATGAAGTAAAATAAATGGATAAAAAGTTAGTGTGGTGTCTAATTGCAATGCGGTTCATTATCTAGTATATGATACTCCATATTGCCATTTTGTTATGGCTTTGTCTTGTCTCTCCAACCAAATTGTGTCCTTCATGATCTTTCTCTACTTTTTTGAATCCCTGGAAGTAGTCAACCAAACCCTACTTGTTTACCTGAAATAGGAGCCCCTGACTGACCTCTTGTGAAAGGTGATCTAGCTGATTTCCAGGTAGTAGCGACCATGATGCTAACTTGACTCTGGGCCAGGTGCTCCAATGCTTACTCTCAGTATTCACCTTCAGCATCCTCTGGGACAATTACAACACTTCTTCTCCAAAGGTCTCCCAGGGCTTTGGAGAACTAAAACTAGATCTCTCTCAAGAAGGGTAAGCTCTCAAGAAGGGTAAGAAAATGTAGGCCTGAGAGGTACATATATTAAAGTGTATTCAATTTCAAAACCATTATTTAAGGAAGAATATTGAAAAATGGGTATGTGCTTTTCATGTTGTAAGTCTAGTTCTATTAAATACGGATAAAGAGCATGGAGCCAATAACATACAATTGCTTTTAATCATGACTGGAAATTTTTGGTATGAGTCAGACACAGGCATTTGTTTATTGCTGCTTTTTCAAGGCACATGAAATTCAAAGTCTTGTGTTCTTACCTATTTCTTTGTTAAAGCCCATCAGAAATAGAAAGAAATTACTATTTCATGATAATATTACCTTAACTGCTAGTTTATTTTAAGGAATCACACCGAACCGCCTAGAGACATATGTGAGTGTTATAAGTGGAATACGGTAACCTGATAATTAAAAGAACATTATTTCCCCTTCAGTTAAGAGATGAAGTCAGATGATGCTAATGGTAATAGTTAAATACAATATCCATAGCAAATGATTGTTTTCGCTTGTTATATTTTGATGGTAAGGAACTTCTGGTTTATGTTGGGAACTAAGGCATTAACCTGACTCTAATTTCAAAATAGGCATAAACCATAACTATTAATTTTTTTTAATGTTTATTTATTTTTGAGAGAGAGAGAGACAGAGAGAGACAGAGAGAGACAGAGAGAGAGAGAGAGGACTAGAGGGAGAAGGGCAGGAAGAGAGGGAAGCACAGAATCCAGAGCAGCCTCCAAGCTCAGAGCTGTCAGTACAGAGCCCGATGCAGGGCTTGAACTCGTGAACCATGAGATCATGACCTGAGTCATGACCTGGGCTCAACCGACTGAGTCACCCAGGTGCTCCCTGTTAGATAGATTGTGCCCATAGTATATTGTCTCAAAAGCCACCTCTACATAATATACATCCATTTTAAGCATTGAGTTTAAGGAGACAGATACTTGTCTCCCTTCTATGTAGAATCTAAAATAAAAACCAAACTCCTAAAAACCAGAGAACATTTGTGTGGTTGCCAGAGGTAGGGTGGCAGGTGGGGGAATTAGGTGAAGGTGGCCAAAAGGTACAAGCTTCCAGTGATAAGATGAATGAGTTCTGGGGATGTAATGCACAGCTTGATGACTATAGTTAAATATACTGCATATTTGAAAATTGTGAAAAGAATTGACTTCATCACAAGGGAAAAGAAATATAACTATGTGAGGTGATGGTTGTTAACTAATCCTACTATGGTGATCATTTTGCATGTATACATATAGCAAATCATCATGTTGTATACCTTAAACATATACAATGTTATAGATCAGTTGTATATCAATAAAACTGGAAAAAATAGTTTGAACATTATTTTAAGGGCTTTCTTCTTTGCTATGTATTTTCACCACTGTAATTTTGTGCATTTTAAATATGCTATTTGGTTCTGTTTAAAATATCCTTCATTCATTCCCTTTATCATTAATTCAGGTAGAAAGCATCTGTTGAGTCCCTGTTATGACCAGGACTTATATTAGGCAATCCAGATACCAAATGGAATATTACTAATCCTGCCCTCCAGAAACTTAAGGTCTAACAGGGTAGACAACAAATAACAGTGATAACAGAGGGTGGTGATTGACAGAAATAACAGTTGGCCCTAGATGCTGGTGCATTGAGGAGGGGCATTAGGGTGATAAAAGAAAGCTTCCTTTAAGAAGTCATGACTGATTTTGAGTGATAAATGGGATTTAGTCAATGAAAGGAAAGCATGAAGGAAGTATTTCAAGCAGAAGGAAGATGTATGTCACAGAACAGTAGAAACAGAGTTTGCAATTTTAAAGGCACTTCAAGTTGTTTATTGTAGCTGTAAGGAAAAAGGTGTGTGGTGACCGTGAGAAAAGAAGCTGGAAAAGTTGGCAGGGGCAGACATTAAAAAGATTTGTGAAACAATTTAAGGATTCAGATAAACCCGTTTGTTCCCAGAAGACTAGCTACATTAGGATCACCTGGAACATTTATTAAAGTTATAGATTCCCACATTCCCCCAGAGACCCCTTTAATCAGATTCTGGAAACAGAATTAAACATTATAGTAAGCTGGTCAATGTTTCTAAAATTAGTGTAATATAGGGACTGTTTTTAATAGGAAAAGCAAACTGGAACTGGCCACCAGTATTTCCAAATGAAATTCAAAGAAAAATTGTGGGGACACCTGGGTGACTCACTCGGTTGAGTGTTTGACTCTTGATTTTGACTCAGGTCATGATCTCACAGTTTGTAAGATTGAGCCCTTCATTGGGCTTCACACTGACAGCACAGAACCTGCTTGGGATTCTCTCTCTCTCTCTCTCTCTCTCTCTCTCTCTGTCTCTCTCTCTCTCAAATAAAGAAAATAAATGTAAAAAGAAATTGTGAAACCAATAAAATTTAAATCTAATAACACTCATTTCAATTGTGGGATGGAGTTGTTTATTGAGCTCAATTGGAGCTTCCTCATTGACTATGACTCTGCCTCCTGTTGCAGCACTAGATCTTCAGAGTTCAGCATGTCGATATGATTGTGCATCATGTAATGGCTTCATTTATCCCACACTTTTTCCTATTTGAACTACTATGAATTCTAATTTATATAACCCATTTTGATGTCATTTGACCTTCACTTAAGAATGTTTTGAGTATTGAATCTATGTACTCATTAGGATTAAGTTCATTTACAAGTGATCAAAATCCAAATACTTAATTTAAAATGGATAGATGTTTATTACTCTCTTGTATATGTTTGGGAAGGTGATACAGTTTGGTATAGTCTCTACAGTATCAGAGACCCAGGCTTCTTTTGTACTATCATTTTGCCGGCCCTAAATGGACCTAAATGAGCCCTAAATATCTCATCAGCTAAGAAGAGTTCAGGCATGAGAATATATTCTACACCACAGAATAGAGAAAAATGAAGGAAAAGGATGTGCATTCTCTCACTAAGGATGCTCTCCAGTGGCTGCACATGCCACCTCCAATTATGTCCTGTGGTCACACCTAGCTGCAGGGGATGGTGGGAAACAAAGCCTTTCTTAGAGGCTGCCTTTTGGTTACTGAGGAAACCGGAACAACTGATTATTGACAGATTATTGGTAGGCAACTTGCAATCTCTGTTATACTTCATTGTGTTTTTTTCATCTTTAGCCCACAACACAAATAGTTATACTAGTCTTCTTGCATGTTATCATAAACATAAAAATAGACAAGGACACTGAATAAGGTAGTCATTGAGATCATCCGCATTACACTTGTTTAAATTGCTCTAGATCATCACGAAAGTAAAAATACAAATGTAAACATATCTTATTCAGTTATGAAAATGAAATGACAAAATGAGATCCAGCTTAAGCAAAACTACCAGTGTTATGAAAATCACAGACTTGAAAATCAATGCTAGACGATGTAGAGCCATTGAAAATTTTTAAGTAAGCTTATGTTAACAACAATATTCTTTCTCAAAATGAGAGAGGCTATGGAGAGCAAGGCCCAAATCTTGGAGGATTTGCTTTTTAAAAGCATATGAGTATATCTCCTGATTTTGTGATATAACAGCAGAAAGTAAAGTTTGATAAGATCTCTGGAACTTCACAGAAGGTAAAGGAAGAAAGCATCTTAGAAGGCATAGGTTGCAAAGTTGACAAATACTGCTTTAGGAAGACCACTCTGACGGGAGTGTGAAAAATCATTTGAATATAAAGCCAGTAGGAAGAAGTCCAATAAAGAGGCTATAGAAGTTATACAAAGAGAAAATAAAAGACCTGAACTGTCACTAAAGTGGAAATGAAGAAGAGCGAGTCTTTGTTGACTTAACATTTCCTGGCTTGGACCATGTGAATGTGGATGGTCTTGATATTTGCCAAGTCCCTGAACACAGGAGGCGATACAGATTTCATTTGCTCTTGTACTAAATGACCTTTGTTTGTTTCAACTAGAAATCACTCTAGTGATGGAGAAAAACGTATGAACAAATAAATATGAATTACAAACTGTGGTAAAAAGAATAAAGGGGAAAACTAGTATGCTAAGGGACACTGAGGGGATTTATATATAATAGTGTTGTTGGGGAAATTGTATTTTTAGACATTTATTTTTTAGATAATGACGGAATATCTTCTTGGAAAAGTTCCAAAGCAATGTATGCAGAGAATGGAACTAGGAAGAGAAACTGGTCTTAGGGTTAAAGACTTGGGTTTCACCAGTGGATTGGCATTAGTTAAAACCGTGGATCTCAATTACAACCCAAGAGAAAATATGTAGGGTTATCAAACTGTCAATTAGTTAAAGAAGAGTGCTTTTTCACTATCGACAATAGCCAAAGTATAGAGTCCACATGTCCATTGACAGATGAATGGATAAAGAAGATGCAGTATATATATGCAATGAAGCATAACTTGGCAATCAAAAAGAATGAAACCTTGCCATTTGCAACAACATGGATGAAACTAGAGTGTATTATGCTAAGCTAAATTGGTCAGTCAGAGAAAGACAAATATCACAAGACTTCACTCATATGTGGAATTTAAGATACAAAACAGATGAACAGAAAGGAAGGGAAACAAAAACAATATAAAAACAGGGAAGGGGCAAAACACAAGAGACTCTTAAATTTACAGAGAACAAACTGAGGGTTGCTGGAGGATTTGTGGGTCAGGGGATGGGCTAAACAGACAAGGGGCTTTAAGGAGGACACTCACTGAGATGAGCACTGGGTGTTATATGTAGGGGATGAATCCCTGGACTCTACTCCTGAAATCACTATAGCACTATATGCTAACTAACTTGAATGTAAATTTAAAAAGTAAATTAAAATAAAATAATAAAATAAGATAAAATAATAAACTAAAAACAAAACAAAGTCAAATAAAATAATTGTGGAAGAAAGCCATAAAAAAATAAGAAAGAGTGCTTTTTGAGGTAGATTTTAAAAGTATCTACACTGATTAATTTTAATCTGCAAATGTTACTTTTTACATCAGTACAGGGTTTAAAAATAATTTCAGGGGCTCCAGGGGGCTCAGTTGGTTAGGCATCTGACTTCGGCTCAGATCATGATTTCACAGCTCTCATGAGTTTGAGCACTGTGTCAGGCTTTGTGCTGACAACTCAGAGCCTAGAGCCTGCTTTGAAATCTGTGTCTCTGTCTCTCTCTGCCCTTCCCCCGCTCATGCTCTCTCTCAAAAATATATAAACACTAAACGTTTTTTAAAAATAATTTCAAAGAATTTTCATTATAATATTAGCAACCACAAAAATTCTTACTAATGTAATTTGCTTTCAGATGTTCCATTTGGTAAGTTCGGAACACTGATGGGCAGTTAAGTTTAATGCTTAAAAAGCATAGAATATTAAGGGCTGCCTGGTTTCAAATGTAGGCTTCGGCACTTACTACATGACCATAGGTTAGTTACTTAAAATCTTTCATCCCGGTTTGTCTCACTGTGAAATGGTGTACATTTATAGTGAGAAAAAAATGAGAATATGCAGGCAAGTCTGTAGCACACTGTAGGTGCTCAATTTAAAAATGGTAGCAACTCCAAATATGATTCTTAATACTACGAATATCACTACATGTGGCAGTGGTGGTCATTAGTAACAGTAGTAGTAAAAATTGTTCCGTGGCAACTTTCTGAAAATCTGTGGGATATTTTGGGCTATAGAATTATCAGTATTCTGATATTTTCCAGTTACTGCTGTAGTTTTTATATGACCACAAAGGAGATGTGGATTTTTTTTTTTCTGTGTTTGAGGTAGAGATAGGGGAAAAAGAAAAAGGATTATGGAAGCACTGAGAAAGAAGGTCAGGTAATTGAACACATGCCCTCTGCCATGTGAACTAAAAATCTTAGGATTTTTCAGGCAACCGGGACCCCAGATGCTTGGTGTTGCTAAGAAATGTGATCATTTCTCACTCTGAATACATGTGGAGATTATTTCTTTATTGTAATACTACAGTATTTTAAATATGAAAATGTCATTCAATTTTCTCAGTTATTGACACTGATTGTGAGAGAGCTGAAGATGAGGCAGACTTTAATTTACGTTTTTCTTTCCCCTTTTATCCTCTTTGAGATCCAGATTTATTTTGGCTATATACCCTGAAGTGGGTCGCATGGTACATAGTTCTCCTTTTAATTTTTTGAGGAACCTCCATGTTCTTTTCCTCAATGGCTGTGCTAATTTACATTCCCACCAACGGGTACAGTTTCCCTTTTCTCCACAACCTCACGACACTTTATCTTTTGTCTTTTTGAGAATAGCCATTTTAACAGGTGTGAGATGATATCTCATTGTGGTTTTGATTTGCATTTCCCTGATGACTAGCAATGTTGAGCTTCTTTTCACGTACCTGTTGGCCATTTGTATGTCTTCTTTTAAGACATGTCTATTCACATCCTTTGCCCATTTTTAACTGGGTTATTTTCATACATATTTTATAATTCACATGTTGAAATCCTGACCCCGAGTCTGGTGTTAATAGCAGTAGGGCCTTCAAGAGGTGAGTAGGTCATGAGAGTGGAGCCCACACAAATGCGATTTTGTTGTTTGTCGTTATGCCAATCTCCCTCTTTTTAGAGGACTCTAAGACCTTCACACTGAAATCAACAAAACACAGCTAATACAGAGGTTTGCAAATGTTTGATTCTTAGAATAGTGCTGCTATGGAATATTTTTATTGGTCCTTGGATCAAGTGAGGAAGAGAATGTTTTTTCTAAATTAAATTCATTTAAATATTTGCTCCTATATGTTATATTTATCTTAATATTCTTTTGTAAAGCTATGTGACAATATGCTGATGTCATGTTATAATTCTAAGCAGTTAAGTTTAGAATAAGGCAGCAAAATTAAACACTGGGAATTGGCCCTAACAAGTTTTGGAACTTTTACTGGTCTATTAAATTTACAAGACTAGTAACTATTTACCTAATGCAGATAATCAATCATAAAAATGTTTCTACCTTATCAACCATATTAGTTACTTATTGCTGATATAATAAATTGCCACAAATGTAGTGATTTACACCAACAAACATTTATTATCTTCTTGTTCTGTAGGTTAGAAGTCTGACCTGGATCTTGTTGGGCTAACATCAAGGTATGCTTAGATATCATCCTCCTCTACAGGCTCTGGGGGAGAAAGCATCCCCTCGCCTTTGCCTTTGCCTGGTTCCAGAGGCCTCCTGCATTCCTTGATTTGTACCTCTTTCCTCCATCCTCAAAGTCACTAACAGCAGATTGAGTCTCATACCATGTCTTGTTATTCCAACCTCTTCCTTATGTTTCCTTTTCAGACCCTTTTCTTCTGCCTCGCTCTTTCACTTTTAATGATCCTTGTGATTACATTGGGCCCACCTAGATAATCCAGGATACTCTCCCTATTTTAAGATCCACTGATTAGCTACCTTATACATCCACAACCTTAATTTTCCTTTGTCATGTGACCTTAATATTCATAGGTTCCTAAGATTAGGATACGGATCTCTGTTTTTGTGTGGGATTTGGGGGCCATTATTCTATCAGATTAACAAATTTAGCCTAAACAGCAACTGAGAGAGAAGTATTCATGTGGTTTGATTTTGATTATTTATTTAGGATGAATTATCAGCAGTGAAATTGTTGGTTATATGCACATTGTGAAGGTCTTTGAAGCATATTTGGCAAATTGCTGTACAAAAACCACCACAGATTATTACACAGAATATTATATCAAATTAAAGTTTAGATTCTAAAATGCATTATTATTTTATGCCAGTACTGCCAGTTAAACTATGACACTATTTTTTATCACTTAGAATTTTTACTTGATAGTTATTTAAAGAATTTTCTTAAATGTACTTGGCCTTGGATATTTATTATGCATCACGACAATATGAAGAGCTATGGCCAAGCTCATGCAGTCACAGGCAATGCCAGCCACATCAGAAGTGCTTCCTGGCTGAGAGTGATTTAAGACATCATTGATTGGATGGTACATTTTGATTTCAGAGATGTTAAAACGTGCACATTAGAATCAATGAAATGCAATATATATAGAATCAGGAGATCCTATACTATGATGATTTAACATTCTTGATTCCACTCCTCAGTAGTAACTGAGATAGTCTGTGATGGGAAATGATTTTGGCTTTGCTGAGACATATATTGCACGTTTCCTGTTTGGTCACAGACCCAGTACCTCAGTTTGTGAATGAGCGTGGTGGGTTATGCACTCGAGTCACAGAGCTGGGAATGCACCCATGCAGCAACTCACACTCTCCCTGCCACTCTACATCTAAATTTAAGAATATGCAAAGATTTCCTGTAACCTTCATGAATGTCAAGTCTGTGGTGGGTACTTTAAAAAAATAGCATATATTTAAAAACTAGCATACTAGCATTACTCAGGGGGAAAAAACAGGCCTTCAAAAAACCTGCTTGAATAATTGAAAAATAACTACCATTTATTCAGGGCTTACCATGTACTGGGTATTATGCTATGGGCTCTGTCAACATTCCCCCATTTAATTTCCCAGGACTAACAACCTTGCACAGAAGATATAAATATGCCCCTTTTATAGGAGAGCAAATTGAGTCCTGGACTAGGTGAATGATATGTTCTAGGAAATATGGCCAGGAGGGGCAGAGCTGGGTTTTGAACCCTGGTTTATTTGAATCCGATCACTGTACTATACTGCCTTCAATATTAATTATATTGTTTCTAGGCAAATAAATCACTGCTTGCAACTTACTGACATTACATTAAAGTTGGGGGAATTTTTCTGTCTCTACTGTGATTCATCCTCCTTGTAGGATAATTCTTTTAAGATAACTCAAGAAAACATACTTTATGAAAATAATTAAACTTCAAGGAGTAACATCACAAAATACAGATTTATTGTTTTTTCCCCTAAATTGAGAATGGCTAAAATCCACTTCCTAAGGACATCACTGCTAACTCCAACTACCATTTAAAAAATATTCATTTTCATCATTGCATCATGACTATACAATGTATGTATATTATATAGTTTTTTAATTAGTAAAGTATTTTTGGTAAGTATTTAAAACTGCTTCTTTGGAAAAGACACAAATTAGGAATAATTATTATACATTGAGATAGAGGGGAAACATTACTGGTGTATTTCAATCTTAATAAATAGATCAACACTTCTAAAATCTAGAAATGTACCTCTCACATAATAAATGGAAGTGAAGGGTGCCTGGGTGGCTTAGTTGGTTAAGCATCCGACTTTGGCTCAGGTCATGATCTCCCAGTTCGTGAGTTCAAGTCCGATGTCAGGCTCTATGCTGACAGCTCAGAGCCTGGAGCCTGCTTCAGATTCTGTGTCTCCCTTTCTCTCTGCCCCTCCCCTGCTCACACTCTGTCTCTGTCTCTGAAAAATAAATAACTGTTAAAAGTAAATAAATAAATGGAACTGAAGATACGATTTTTGAAGTAATCTGAAAAAAAAAAAATAGCCTAATCTGTTCCTACATATCATTGGTGTAAAGCAGTTTGAACAATCACTTTTACTTTTTAATTTAGTAAGTAGAGGTTCTTTTCTTCTTCTTTCTCCACTTCACCAATTTTCACCACTAAGAAGTTCTCGACCTTGAGCTTATATTGGAATCGTCCAGGAGACCTTTAAAAAACTACGGATGTCTGGATCTCACTCCCGGAGCATATGATTTAATTAATCAGGTGTGTGACCTGTGCATCAGGATTTAAAAAAAAATATATTTATTTATGTTTTTATTTTGAGAGAGAGAGAGACAGAGAGAGTGCACAAGCATAAGTGGGGGAGGGACAGAGAGAGAGAGGGAGACACAGGATCTGAAGCTGCCTCCAGGCTCTGAGCTGTCAGTGCAAAGCCGGATGCGCGGGCTTAAATTTGTGAACCTTGAAGTCATGACCTAAACCAAAGTTGAACGCTTAATCGACTGAACCACCCAAGTGCCCCTGTGCATCAGGATTTTTAACAGCTCCCAACCATCACAAGATGATTCTAATGTGCAGCCTAAGGTGAGAATCACTAATAAAAGGGTTAGATAATAGAAAACACATCTGTGAGTGTGAGAAAGAAGGCTGACTCTAACGGCTTATAGTGATAATTTTGAATTAGTTACAGATTTTGCAGTATATATTATATCTGTTCCTAACATCATAGATAATTGAGACTTAGTTATGTTGCTAAATACTGTAGGCACTTTATGGACCAAGAAATACAACCAGATCATTACCTCATTGTAACTCTGCTCCTAAAATTATCTTATTTGTTTCTGGAATTCTATAACAAATTTGTGTTTGAATGGTAGCACCAGGAAATTCGATGGTACTACTGTCTTGGGGGAGGAGAGTGGGAGTGTATAGTAATAAGATTTAAAAATTATAACTTACCATCTTGGGCAGTAATCCTGGCCAATATCCTTAAAAGACAATTTGACACACTAATAAAACTTCTGCCAAAATAATCCTTTACAGAGCCAAAGTAAATTTAGGTACGATAAACTGGCCGCAGTGCATAAATTTATGAAACAAACAATTCTAATAGGTTATGTGTACTTCTGATATTGCTGTTTTCTCTAAAAACACACACGGGGAAAAGCAAGATTTTGTACAGCAAGCGGTAGAGATGCGGCTAGGCCCCAAATAATAATAATTTCCATTCACACAGAATTTTATGATTTTTTTTAAAGCTTCTTCACAATAAAGTTCTCTATTTGGTTTCTATGGTGATTTAAAGTCACCTCACTTCATGGTAATGTTCTTTCTTAAATAAATGTTTTTACAACTCAAGCAATGTACTAATGAGGTAATTTAAAAGAAAATTCATGATTGGCTGATTAGAAGCTATCATGATGCTGTCAAGAAGGATAAGGTAAGTCACTATGATGTTTATACCTGGCGTTATCACTGTTTCTAATTAGCATATTTACCTTGGGTTCAGACTCTACATCATTATACATCAATACTCCACTTTACATCGCTCCTTAGTGTTATGTCTTCTAAATAGACAATTGGCAACCGCAATAGCAAACACTCCGTAAGAGGAAAATATGACCTCTTAAGAGGAAAGTGTCATCTACTGGGATTTGATGTCAGCGAATGAATATTCATTCAAATAAACATCTGTTACTTCCACAAGCCACTGCAGTAAATCAGTTTTAAGAAGCTCTACGGAGATGAATATCACATCCCCTTCCCTCACCCCAAATCAATCTCTTTAAAATGGGATCTCCTTTGTTTGGATTTTACATCGCACATATTATATGCCAAAACACATTGTAGCTACTTAGCTTAGGCAATGTGGAGTCTATGCATATGCTCCTGATGTCAGTCCCCGATACCGGTTTTTACTTTGTCCATGTTTGCAGCACCTAAGTTATGTAGTTTATTAAGTTATGTGGTTGTGAATGCTGTGATGTTAATCCTTATTTTTAGCCTTTAACAAACAAGTGTTTCCTCTTTTGGCAAATTAACTATCTGTGCACACATGCACAATATATGTATGTTTGTATTTGCGCTGTTTTACTAATTAGACTAAGTATGTTCAGATTAAGTCATTAATCCATACACTGTACCAGAGTAGGCAGAAATTGCCTGGTGATGGTGAGAATTTTCTCTAGACAACTCCTCTTAATGACTCACTATTATTTTCATACATGCACATAGTTAAATGTACAAATATCATTTATCAGTGTTTTAGTGGGTTTTTTTTTCAGAAACTGAGAAATTTCAGTGTTCTATAAACAATTCCTTTCCTGATGTTAGGCCCAAGAGAACTCTTTCTCCTGTTCTAAAAGTGATGAGTCTAATTAAAGTTAAAATGTTCTTAAATCTAAATTTTGAGATACTTTTTAACTTAAAAGAAAACATTAAATTTCAACATGAGATGCTTTGTACTTAAGATTTGGCAATCTCTTCTAATATTGAATTGATGGAGTGCCAAGATTTATTTTCATGATCTCTTGCTTTTTAAGAATTAGTCTACTTTGGGAGACTTTTCTTCTATTAAGAGTCATTGGCCTGCATTTACTGCACTAATAAGGAATAATTTTGAAATAACTTCAGTGGTTTTCACAGAAGTTCAGAGACAGAGTGGGATGATATATACATTTCATTTAATAAATACAATAATTTAAAATTTCAGCCAACATTAGAACAGCCTAAAAGGGATAGTAGAAGAAAGAGACGGGTACGGAAAAGAAAGGGTACGGCATGAAGAAGGAGGATGAACTAGAAGGAGAGAGATTGTCAGAAGAAAAATTGCCCGGAAGGACCACAAATAATTTCTGATTTTTATAGGAGCTTCTTACAAGTCTCTTTCTCACTGGGCAGCCTCTGTCAACTCCACTATCCATAGATTGTCCAAAAGTAACCCCCTTGGTATCCTAAAATCATAGCACTTCTCCATTCTTCACCGGCTATCAACGTCTCCAGCCTGTCCCAGAGGCCCCAATTCTTACCTTTCTGATTATGGGGGCAATGATGATGCTATTGATTCCTTCTCCTCCCTCCCATCCTGTCACTTGGAATGCCATTTAGTTATTTAGAAGTAGCAGAGCATAACGGTCAAGAGCGTGGGGGTCCTGGCCAGGGTCCATCGTTTAGTAGTCATATGACTTTGGGCAAGTTGCTTTAATCTCTCCGTGCCTTAGTTTCTTCATCTGCAACTTTAATATATGATAACAGTACCTGCCTCATTGGGGCTATTGGGAATATTAAATCAGTCAATGTATATAAAATACAGCATAAAAGACAGTAAGTATTATAGAAGTGTTTATCATTCAACAAATTTTTAGTGAACTCCAACAGAGTGCTAGGCACTGAGGATACAGCTGTGATGGGAGGGAGTCAGTGAAAGAGACCAATACCTGAAGTACCTTAGCTGGAAGGTTGAACTCTGAGTTATAGTCTCACAAAACAAAACAAAACAAAACAAAACAAAACAAAACAAAATTAAACAAAACAAAACAAAAGAATAACTTACTACATTGCAAAAATTAATAAAACTGTTGTTTTTTTCACCATGTAATTACCCTAAGATAGAACTTGTTTTTCATGTACTCAACCAGTGCCTACTTCTTCAGAGCCTGCTTCGTGTGTGTGTGTGTGTGTGTGTGTGAGAGAGAGAGAGAGAGAGAGAGAGAGAGAGTGTGTGTGTGAGTGTGTCTGTGGTGAAGGGCATGCTATCCACATTCAAAAATACCGTTTTCTTATTTGTTCAACAGGTTCGAAATGTTTGTTTGTTGAGTAAGCATATAAATCCCTCCTTTACATCCTCTGGCTTCTGGTAATGTATTTGAAGGCAGTAAAAGCACAATTCCAAGGCGTTGCTTATCACATGAAAAGTAGGTGAATGACATTCTCCTGTTATTTTTTAGGCAAGAAACTTCTGCTCTTGGATTTTGAAGCCCTCCCTCTTAAACTATCGTGCTAGATTATAAACTTTATAGCAGAGATGGTGTCCTATCTTGTTTGGCACGTAACTTCTAGCACTGTGCTTTGTCCTTTAAAAGGCATATGTTCCATTTGTTAGATGAGTAAAGTTTCAGATATGCAAACGATTGTATCTGCTAAGTTCAGTTTTGTGGGGGTTTTTGTGAGTGTGGTAAAAATGGCCATTGGTAAGTTATGGACTTTTTAAAATTTTTCTAGGGGCAAAAGAAAATTAATTTTAGAATGAATCTGACCAGGAAGTGGGAATCTCACCTGATGTAAACAACCATATTAAAAATAACATTGATTAAGCGTGGCTGGGTGGTTCAGTCAGTTAAGGGTCTGGCTCTTGATTTTGGGTCAGGTTATGATCTCACAGTTGGTGGGGTTGAGCTCTACACTGGGCTTTGCGCTAACAGCATGGAGCCTGCTTGGGCTTTTCTCTCTTCTCTCTATCTGCTCTTCCCCTGTGCACACACCCACGTGTTTCTCAAAATAAATAAATAAACATTAAAAAATAGATACATAAAAATAACATTGATTATTTTCTGTACAAAATTTTAAACAACTAGAATTTCAGGTATATATTTTCCCAGTGAAATTAATAGTTGCTTTGGATGCATATATATTCATATAGCCAAAGTAACTGGGGGATGTCCTGGGGTGGATGTGGAGTAGGGTGGCTGGTTACTGTAGCCTTTATTTAAGAAAGACGTTCAAATTTTTAAAAGCCAAATTGAATTTTAGCAGTTAATCAATTCGCATGGATACATATGGCCTTAAATCACTGCTGGCACAAGTCTTGCCATTAAGCACTGTTAGTGTTTTAAAAAGCACTACCAGCTATGTTAGTTAATTTAGTTTGTTCAACAGGACTTATTTATACAATCACGTAAATCATACAGATTCCAGAATTGGAAAGAATCTCTGGACTCTTTCATTTTGCTGATGAGGAAACTGGCATCTAGAAGGCTGAAGCAATGTAATCAGAACTAAAACCCAAGATGCCAGGTTTCGGGGTCAATGACCACGATGTTCTGATTAAGAGCTAGAGAAAGTTGGACCAAATCTGTAACAGTTTTATTTTTCCATCAGTCCTTTTAAATATCTCTGCCAATGGGTCTGAGATTGAGGTTGATTGATTTTAATCTTTGTTGCTAAAATTTAGCTTTATAGAACATATGACTTGATCTCTTCTATGTAGACATTTCATAAACAGGAAGAAAAATTTTACTGCCCTACTGTATAGCCAGTACTCCTTCTCTGACCATGGTTCTGTAAGAAGTTTGGTGAGAAAATGTGGTCATTTTTCTCCTGACATGTATTTCAGAGGTTAGGGTCACATGCCAAACACCCTTAATTTATTTGAATGTATGATCCTAGTGTCTTTTAATTTGTCTAAATACTTTTGCATTCCTGTGTGGTCGGCCTATACTACTTTTCCTAAAAATCAGATCCATAAGTATATTAGACACTGTAAAAATTTCTGTTCCTTGTTGTTGTTGTTATTCTATCACATTCCCTTCCATTGATTTTGAGTGTGAAGATATGTTGCCCATTCATCCATTCATTCAATTATTCATTCACTCAGGAATTATTTACTAAATATTATATGCTAGGCACTGTATGGGACATAAAAACCAGATATGGTCCCTGCTCTCATTCAGGGAGAGAAACATATTAAAGAAACAATCACACAAATAAATATTTATTTATAAAATGTGACAAGTATTATAGAAAACATATAGGGTATTAGGAGTGATTATAATAGGATTACCAATATTATATCAATGTGTCAGAGAAGATCATTCTCACGCTTATGAACAAGAGAGAGAAAAGGGTGTTACACTTAAAAGAACTTTCTGATGACATCTTTTTGACTTCTCTACAGGAGCTGGTGACTAGGGAAACTGGACTATATGTTCTGGTGGATATGACAGTATAGTGGAATAGGGAAAAAATTCCAAAGTTCTATCTCCAGTTCTGTCAAGAGCTACATTTAAGACTTTAGGGAAATCATATAGTATTTCTGAGTCCAAGTTGGTTGTGCTTCTTACCTCCACCAAACACTGAGTATATATTCTTACTAAAAATTAACACTTTTTTTTAACCCACTCATATCATTCTGTGATGTTTATTTTATCCGAGTTATCTTGAGACATTATAATCCAGCGAAGTTAAAATATGCACTCCGACATTTTACTAGGTATACCTTTGAGATCGTCTATAAATGATGACAAACTTCTAGAATTTGGACCCAAAAAAACCGAGGAAAACTCACAACATATTTAGTTAATATCCCCATTTAAAATACATTTTTTTTCGGGGCACCTGGGTGGCTCAGTCGGTTAAGCATCCGACTTTGCTCAGGTCATAATCTTGCAGTTCATGAGTTTGAGCCCCACGTGGGGCTTTGTGTTGACAGCTCAGAGCCTGGAGGCTGCTTCAGATTCTGTCTCCCTCTCTCTGCTCCTCCCCTGCTCATGCTGTCTCTCTGTCTCAAAAAATAAACATTAAAAAAAAAAGTTAACAAAAAAATAAAATACATTATTTTTCTTCTTTAGTTATAAAAGCATTCAACTAAAATGTAAACTTATTTATCATGTCAAATTAAACCATTTTTTTGCAGCCCCACATTAAAGCATATCATTTCTTACTGAATCTCTTCCAAATGGATAACCACTTGTATAATATAAAAAAAAGTAGCCAGAATCACAAGTAAACAGGCCCTTAAACCCAAAATGATTGTTTGCATATTTCTTCCAAATCTCTTTTATACATTTTCCAGACAATCATATTGCACATTTTGTTTTCTGAAGCATAAAGCATACACTTAAATTGATTTTACACTTGAGATACTGTAAAGCATCTCAGAAAAATTTAAGTGACATAATGTTAAGTAAAAACATCAGTTAAAAAGTTGATGCACAACATCTTTTGTTAGTCTTATTAACTAACCAGGACATGAGCTGATCTCATAGAAAAGGATTAGCACGAAAAGGATATGACGGTAAAAATGATACAGTGCTCACTATTTTATATTCATGTATATTCCATTGAGTGAATGGACCATAATTTACTAAAGCATAGCCTTACGTTGGACAGTTTGAGTGGTTTCCATTTTTATATAGTATAAATTACACTGGGATAAACATTGTCAGGCATATGGCATTTTTTAATATTTTGGATTATTTCCTTAGGATAGATTCCCAGAAGTAGAATTACTAGGTTAAAGGGTATGAACATTTTTATGACTCTTGAAATACATTGCCAAATTGCTTTCCAAAAAAAGGTTGTATCAATTTACAATGCCACCAACAATATAGGAAAGTGCTCTTCTCATAATATTCTCACAGGTATTTGACATCATAGAATTTCTAGATTTGCAAATTTTGTGGACAAGAATATAGTGCCTCACTTTAATAGACATTTCTTAGTGGCTTTTTTGGTGTGTTTTTAAGGCAACGTATTGTTATGAATAACTTCGAATTTCTAACATGTTCTTTAACTGTCTATACTGAGTTGATAATTTTATAAGCCTATACAGAATTATATGTGATTATATTAATCACATTATTTATAAATGTGATTTATAAATGTGATTTATATAACCTTATAGTGCAAACTATTGTGTCTATTTCGTTGTTTCAACTTGGTGCATGTATGAAAATTTTGACAAATTGTAAAACAGTCTGCTTGAATTTTCATTTCTTTTTGCTTATAAGTAACAATTTAAAAAACTGTTCATAAAAATATTAAAAAAACTGTTCAAACAGGATTTTCACCAAATATATGCATCCACAATTATTCGTATCTTTTTTTTATTATAAAAGTAGTACCTGCTTATTTACAAATAATTAGAAAAATAATATAGAATGAAAAAAGTTATTCATAGTTACTCTAAAATATAATCACAGTTAACCTTTTGCAGAGTATTTCTTTCAGATAGTTTTGCCTTGCTAGTTGTAAAGATGTGGTACAAATGTATTTGATAGGTATTTATTATGCACTTACTTTGTCCCAGATACCTTAATAGGCATCGAGTCAGGCTCTGACCTCACAAAATAGACAACTCCTGCCCTCATTAACATTGTATCATAATTTATTTTTGTATTTTGCATACTCTTCATATATCTTATTTTAATAACTGCAAATTTCATTATGTCACGCGAATCAGTTTAAGTAATCATTTTCCTAGAATTGGACTTTTCCAATTTTTTAATGTTATTTTTTCCACATTTACAATGTTTCCTTAAGATACATTTCTTCAAATGGAGCAAGTTGGTTAAAGGATATGAACACATATAAGGTTCTTGACACAAACTTCCAGATTGCTTTTCAAAAGGTTAGTACTAACTTTCATTACCACTGGAAATGGACAAAGGGAACTTTTTTTAATTTTTATTTTTTTACCAATTTGCAATGATTATATCACTAAAATTGTTTTTGTTGATTATTTTTTAATTTTCCCTTTTTGATAACTAGCAAGATTTGAGTTTGTTTGTTTTTTTAATAAGGTTAAATAAATGTAGTTCTTTGAAAATTTTTCGGATCATGCTTTGGTTCTATTTAACATGCTTATATTTTATTTTCATGTGTATGAGCTCTTTAGGGAATAAAGACATGAGCCTTTTTGGCATTTACCCTCCGTCAGAGTTCTTTCAAAGGAGAAAAGCAGGAAATGATCACTGAGGTTTTGGGCCCTGAAGTCCTTGGAGTCCAAGGAAGGTGTAAACACCTTTCCATTTCCAGGGCCCAACCTCGGGTCTAGCACACCGCAGGCTTTCCATCCATGATGCAATGGACAGAGCGCACAGATGTCAAGCAGAGTATTGGATCCTGGAGGGCCAGAGCCACTGAGACTCACAATGGCAAACAAACATGGCTTCTGAAACTAAGTCTGGGCCAAGAAATGACTTCCCTGTAAACCAATCCATTTGTATGGATAGAAAGAAAAAAAATTATAGTCAGAGGACAAAAGGATACAAGTACCTGGGTAGGCTCTGAAACAGCCTGAGAAAAAGAAAGGGGTAAAATGAAGGGATATGGAGTGGAAAGAAACGAACAAAAGCATTCTGAACACAACAAAATGAATTTAGTTTTATCCTATCTCCATTATGTTGTGAGGTACACTGCTGGCCGTGCTGTGTGATTGAAAAAGATCAGTTAGCCTCACCAAAGCTTATACAAGTCATCAATTCAGAAACTGCTTAGGTGATGCAAATGATATATTCCTGTAAAATTCTTAGTTACACACACATATACTTATGTACACATATAACACTGAGGCTCACGGAAAGGTTCAAGAGAGAGCATCTCCTAAACTAAAGGATTCCGGGGCCTGCCTTTTGTGCCCTTATAATGCCAGGTCCCTTTTGGTCACAAAAAGAGAAGGTTATCATGGCAATATCTGTTGCCATTGGATTCGGTATCTTCTTACCTCTACCTCTCTCAGGGTTGTGAGTAAGAAGTTGGCAGGACCCCATACCAACAAGAGAAAAACAGCAGACTGAGAGGAAACGATCCTCTTGTAGTAGCTGGTGTCTGCTTCATGGTACTGTTTTGAAGGGTCATATGGGACAATTTTTATTACATACTTTATGGAATAATTTGCATTAGGTCAAATTTATATGCCCTCAGGAGTGCCTATAAAACACGATCCCTAATTTCAAGGGTAGACATGGCAAATACAAGAAGCAGATAAAATAATTACAAACAAAGGTGTCTTGTGAGGAAGAACTGTATGTGAGAAACAATTCATAATTTACAAGTTGCTATCTTACCTTGCAGAACTGTGAGCTGGAAAGAATCACTTGAATGACACGTTTAGTCATTTAGTCTGGTGAATAAAGGCAACTGGGTACCTAATAGTTTGGGGGCAGACCACTACTCTCCGTAACGTTAAGGAGCCATTCATTCTCTTTATGGTGACTTTAACAATATGGTAAATAATACTTATTGAACATCTATTACGTCCCAGTTACTTTGCCCAGAGCATTATCTATATTATCATCCATTCATTCCTTCAGGCCCAGTTCACTGTTACCTCTTTTGACCCACCCAAGATTTATAACCCCAGGCTGAATTAATAATTCCATTACCCATTAATTGATAGTAACACTCTACTAATTCTGTTAACTCCTTTAATGGGCTCCATAGACTACATTTCCGACTCTCCCACTACGTACTGGGCTCCATAAGAGCAGTGCCCATGTTTCATTCCAATTTCCCAGTATCTGGTAGTTCCTAAGTACCATATTCTGTTGAGTGAAAGTGGAGTGGAACTTCATGACTTCAAACACATTGAGGAATCATGGAATTCAAAACAAAATTTTTTTTTAAAGTTTATTTATTTTTTGAGAGAGAGAGAGAGAATCCCAAGAACGCTCTGCATGGTTAGCGCAGAGCCCCCTGCAGGGCTCAAACCCACCAACTGTGAGGCCATGGCCTAAGCAGAAATCAAGAGTCAGACACTTAACGGCCTGAACCACCCAGGTGCCCCAGAACCATGGAGTTGTTAAGCAAGAGAGTACTTAGAAACTTTGCAAACTACAAGCTTCTTTTACATGAGAAAAATTACGTTAGAACAGGTAACTTACCAGAGGTCACATAAACCTGGTAGAATGAGATTAGAATCCAGTTCTCTAGCTTTTCAGCCCCAAATAGATGCCACCAAAACACAACTAAATATCTTTATCTCCCAATCTCTTAGCTCCACCCAAATCCTATCAGCAATGGGCCTTTGGACCTTCAGGCTATTTCTGTGATACATATTTTCTAAAAGAATCCACTTTTACAAACAGTTTTTCTTTCTTTAAAAAAATTTTTTTAAACGTTTATTTTTGAGAGAGAGAGAGAGAGCGCGCGAAAGAATGGAGGAGGGGCAGAGAGAGAGAGAGGGAGACACAGGACCCAAAGCAGGCTCCAGGCTCTGAGCTGTTAGCACAGAGCCCGACATGGGACTGGGGATTCACAAACCAGGAGATCGTGACCTGAGATCTGAGCCAAAGTCGGACGCTTAACGACTGGGCCACCCAGGCGTCCCCAAATATCTTTTCTTTCATAGCTCCCCATTCCAAACAAAGCCCAAACTCCAAATTGGCTGGCTTGTCCTGTAGCATCAGTATAAAAGTTGGGGGGTACCTTCTGTCTATATTTACACTAACAAGCTCTTTCCACAAGCACCCTTTGATCCACTCAAATCAAAATGCTTGTCAACACACACACCATACTTTTTATCATTTCTTGAGACATGCTGTTCATTCTGACCAGAGTATCCTTCTTCCTTATCAACCTGGGAACTTTAATGATCTGTTCCCTTTCTGGACTGGGAGCTTCTGGCACAGAACAGAGAGAACTGGCTTTAGTCTCACACAGCATTTGAATGAGTGGATTTTGTGTCCAGCACCTAGTGGCACAGCTCTCCATAAAGCTCACTGAATGGCTCTGTGTTTGGAAAATTACAGAAATGTAACTTACTCTTCAGAGTTGTAAGCAACCCTTTACCAAAACTTTTCTGTTTGGAGGAAAAATAAGTAAATATGTTGGCTCATTTAGTCTTTTTTTATTTCCTTTTTTTTCTTTTTAGTCTGGTTCATCTGTTATGACTGCCATTCTCACCCCCTCTGTGAACTCCACATTCTCCCAGCACCCCTGCCCCTGGACACTTGTGGGAGAGAAATCCACAAATTCCTCTGGGGCTCCATCACTGGAGCAACTTCTCAGTAGCTGGAGGAGATCTGGGCTGCAAACAGGAAGTTTTTGTACTTCTGGCTACCTTATGCCTGGGGCAAAAACTGCAGCGTCCACCTGGACACTGTAAAAGAGAATGGTAGAACAAAACTAACCTTCATTATCCCCATCTGGAGTTTTTTTGTGTGGATGTTCTGACCCAGTATCATCCAGGGATTCTTTTTCCAGAACTGTTGTCTAGCATGCACATCAGAATAGCCCCGCAGGAAAGTCAGGTTTGAGCACCCCCCCCCCCCAAACTCCCTTTCTTCACTTTAAAAAATCTGGAGCAGGACATTTAAAATAATGGATTTTGGATTTTAAAATTTTTAAAGCAATCCGAAGGATTGTTGCCTTTGGTAGGCTGAGGGCCAAAGAGAAGCAGAGATTGGTCCCCTAATCTCTAAATCCTTTTTTCCTCCTTCAATGCCCTAGACCTCATCTTGCCCCTTTGGCTCCCAGGGGGCAAGAGGCAGTTTTCCTCCGCGGGCGTGCCTAGCCTCGTCAACGACACCCATTAGTTTCCAGGCTTCCAGGGCAGAGGGGGACTCCCGACCACGCGTCCAGGGCCCTTCTCCAAGCGTAGGGGCCTCGAGGTCCACGCCGGTCCCAGCGCAGGCAGAGGGGATGTGGCCAGTCCTGGGGATGACCTCAGCCTGCCTGCCCCTAAGGCACCCCGGCCCCAGCCTGCGGGGCGGGTAGCCCAATGGGCAGCCTCGCTCCGGAGGCGGGCTCAGGCCGGAAGCCACCCCGCGGCACAGCGGCCCCGCGAGACGGCGTCCGCGCCCCCGCCCTCTCCGGCACGGGCTCCACGGCCAAGGGCGGCAGGGGCCAGCCCGCTGGGTCCCCGCCGCGCTCTTTGTCCTGGCCGCGCGCGGGCGGACGCGTGCGCCCCCCGGGTGAAGGGAGGCGCGGAGAGAGCGCGCGGGAGCGCGCAGGAAGAGCTCGCGCCCGCCGGGCGTCGGGGGCGCGCGTCCCTCCGCCAGGCAAGCAGCGAGCACGCGCGCCGCCGCCGCGCCCGCCCCTCCCCCCCCCGCGCTCGCCTCGGAACTTGCTGACTGCGCGGCCGGGAGGAGCCGAGCCGGGCGGCGGCGGCGCGAGGCCACAGCGCGCGGGGGTCTCCCGCGTCCCCTCCGCCTCGCCGGGAGCTCGCGCCCTCGCCCAGCCGAGCTCCTACCCCCCCCTTTTTTCCGAAGGCGCTGGGCGGCGCCACCCTCCGGCCGGAGCCCGGCACTGCACAACCCCCTCCGACTTTCAATGTTCCACACTCCCCGGCCAGAGCCTCCTCGGCTTCTTTTTTTCCCTCCCCCCCCTTTCCCCCCCCCAGCTGCCTCCATTTCCTTAA